>NC_045957.1:1155941-1455941 GCF_010909765.2 Amblyraja radiata | reverse complement strand
GCCTGCTGCCGACGCCTCTCTCGTCCAATCGTCAGTCCCACACCACTGTCTCGCGGAAAGCGGAGATTTTTAATAGATTATTTTGTCACATTTAAAAATCCGGATTGCAAAACGTGGCAGGGGTTGTCCCCCAGCTGTCAAAGCTTGGAGGGGACCCCCACCCCCGGGATTTCCGCCCATGTCCTTGAGGCGTAGTGCAATTTCGATCTCATGATTTGCCTCAATGCAGTTCTTGGACTTATTTTCAATAGTCGCAAAGCTATCAGGTTGTAACGCCATATCTTGCATTCCTTTGTTATTTTTACCAATTTACCGGTTGCTCTTGCGTGCGGCTTTATGGGACCGATGTACAGTATGGTTGTACAAAGACGTGTTTCTATAGCATCTCGCTTTACTTGCGAATACGAATTTCAATGAAATACACTGCTGATCCATACCTTGATGGAAGACTTCGTCCGTCGGTAATTAATCTGCTCATTGTGTGGTGTTTCCATCCAACAGAAAACGTGGCGGTGGGTGTACCGGCAGCACAGTCTAGCACCTATCGGTGGGCAAGTGCGGAGCGAGCCAATGACGGGAACAGCGACAGCGACTTCAGGCATGGTTCATGCGCGCGCACCATGAAATCCATGAACCCTTGGTGGAGAGTTGATCTAAAGAAAAGCTACAACGTGTCAGTTGTAAGAATCACCAACAGAGCAGACTGCTGCTCGGCCTGGTTACAAGAAGCGGAGATCCGCATCGGGAACTCGCTGGAGAACGATGGCAATGTCAACAGACTGTAAGTATTCATAAGTAATCGCGGAATCCGTTCGCCTGTAAGTATTCAGAAACAAACGTCGGCTCTATTCATCTGCGGTGTCCTGTTCTGCAAATACCACTGTTACAATGGCAATGATAACATGAGAGGGAAACGGAGAGATGTTGCAGGTTATAACTGATTTCCCTACAGAAAATGCTAAAACTGTGCTCCGCTGATGCAGGTGCGAGAGCAAATGGCATAAATCCTTAGTTCACTTATCCAAAGGCATGAGATGCTGACGTATTTCTATAGCGGTGGAGTCAATAAAATGAAATGAATACATCTGTAATTTAAGTTATGTATTATTGAACAATCGGATTACTGTTATTCAATGTTACAAAGTCTTATGCGTGAGTGAGTAAGAACACCCACCCAGACATCGCTACCTATGTATCCGGATACTCTCCTGCTCCGAGCAAGCTGTTCGGGATCGGAGCAAGTGAGTATAATGCAGAAAGTAGTCGTGGGTGCTCCACCCCCCCCCCCCCTTCCCCCCCCCCCCCCCCCCCCCCCCCCTCCCCACATCGCGGGAAGGTCACCAGTTCACCAGCACATGCTCAAAATAACGTTTGGCACGTGCTTCATCCGCATGATCGAAAGAGTGGAGTCTCACCTTCAAATCCTCATCTCTTTCAGCTGTGGAACCGTGGATTCCGTTTCTGGGACGACATTGACATTTAATTGTTTTGGATTTATCGGTCGATTTGTGAACATTATCATCCCAGGCCAGGATAAAATTTTGACTCTGTGCGAGGTTGAGATCGTTGGTAGAGAACTTTCGTCCTCACTTGCAAAAGGTAGGCTGAACTTCTCGCTGAGCCTGTGGTTGCACGCAGCCCCACAGTTTAGATGAGCTTGAGCGAGTCTCCCGCTGATAAGGTCTGAGTACAACTACCTTTCGGAAGACGTGTACCGGCTTTGCCAAAGAACTGCTCTTCCCCATTCTTCATTTAATCGTCAGTCGTTGAACCCAGCATTGTTGAAACATAATCCTGTAGGTGAATTAAATCCACGAGACACTCGCTGCACACACCCTCATCCATTAATTCCGTAGACTTTATGCTGATAAACACCAGCTGCGCACCAACCCCAGTGAACGCTTTTGAAGAGTATCTGAAGATAGACACAACATTCTGGGGTAACTCTGAGGGACAGGCAGCATCTCTGGAGAAAAGGAATGGGTGACATTTCGAGTCCCGACCTGAAATGTCACGCATTCCTTCTCTCCAGAGACGTTGCTTATGCCGCTGAGTTACGCCGGATTTTGTGTCTACCTTCGTTTTAAACCAGCATTGCAAATCTTCAAATACTTCCAACACATTTTGAAGACTATCTACCAGCTATCAGACTACTGAACGATCCTCGCTTGAGTAGCAGTGCAACCCCGACCATTTAACATGCAACCTATTCTATATTTTCAACTTTACCTGTTGCTTTTCTGTGCGGCCCATTGAACTGGTACACAGTATGATTTGATGAGTAGAATACACTTGGATTTCCACTACATCTCGCTTCACGTGGCCACATTAAAGCAAAACGAATATTAAAATAATACACTGCCGACTCAAACCTTGATAAAAGGCTCACATCCGTCGGCTCTGTAAGTTGTCTACCACCCAACGACAAACCTGGCTCCCGGAGCACCGAATTGCACACCCACTGAATGGTATCCCCCCGCTATGAGACTGCCAACTGGCACTCCCTAAGTTTAAATGCAATCCCGATATTCCAATCGGTCTCAGCTACATACAGCTATCAAAATGTAATATCATATCATGCAATCTATTACTGTCTGGTACTTTACATGTTGCTCCTGTATGCAGCTTCAATGCACTGATATACAGTGTGATTTGACTGTATAGTATAAACAAGTGGTTCTCCTTCACTTGACTATACTAAAGAAATACCAATATCAATTAAATACATTGCTGTTGCAAACCTTGATAGAACACCAATACCCTTCGGCATTATATATTCCCTTTGCGGCTCAGTGAGGTGTTTCACACCCAACAGTAAATCTGGCGTCTGGAGCACAGCCGATCCAATCCAGCACGCATCGAAAGGCAGGTGCTGGGAGAGCCAACGATGGTGACAGCGACAGCGATTTCAGGCATGGTTCATGCACGCGCACCCGTAAATCTAAGAACCCTTGGTGGAGAGTGGATCTAAAGGAAAGCTACAACGTGTCAGTTGTAAGAATCACCAACAGAGCAGACTGCTGCAAGGAGCGGCTCCAAGGTGCCGAGATCCACATCGGGGACTCGCTGGAGAACGATGGTAACTCCAACAGACTGTAAGTATCCAGAAGCAAACGCCGACTCTATTCAGCTACGTTGTCATCTTCTGCAAATTCCGCTTTAACATGAGCAATGATAATGTGCGTGGGAAAAAAAGAGGGGCTGCAGGTTAAGACTGATCTAACTGCAGAAAAAGCTAAAACGAATAACCGCCGATCTGGATGCGGGAGAATATAAGACAGAGCCGGAGACTACTTATCCAGTAGCATCTGCTGCCGACGTATTTCCAAAGCGGTGGGATCAATTGAAGGAGATGTATATATCTGCAATTTAAGTTTATTTAAGTTATGTGATATCGAGTAGTCGGATAGCAGTGGCAATGTTCATGTGACGAATGACGATGCGTGAGGAATCATACAGTATCTACCCATGCAAGTTTACCTGTGTATACGGATCCTCTCCTGTGCCTACCTATCGGTTTGGAAGATGAGCAAGTATGTGTGTGGGGAGGGGTGGGGGGGGGGGGGGGGGCTGGGCTGGGGTGGGAAGGAAGGGGGGGGTTACATAAGGCCACATCCCTCCCCACACATCCGATGAACGTATCTCCACTTCTCCAACACAGACCTACGATAACCTTTGTCACGCTCCTCATGAAGGAAACATTGCAGTCTCAAATTTAAAACCTTTTCTTTTTCAGCTGTGCGACCGTGGATTCGGTTCCTGCGACGACATTGACCTTCAATTGTGATGGATTTATCGGTCGATATGTGAACATCATCATCCCAGGCCAGGATAAAATTTTGACTCTGTGCGATGTTGAGGTCTTTGGTTCAAAACTCCCGGACTTATATGGAAAAAGTAGGTTGAAGTTCCCGCTGAGGCTTTGGTTGTACGCAGCCCCACAACTTACTTTAACGAGTCTCCCGCTGAAGCACATGAGCGCCTTTCTCAGCAAGCCACACATTGATATTCATACTTTACTCGATAGTCTTGGACCCGAGCAGTATCCAAACTTCATCATGTCTACGAATAAAGTGCTTGCGACACCAGGTACACACGCCCTCATCCATTCAGGCAGGGGACTTTATGCTGATTAATATCAGCCACGCACCAACGAATTGCACACGTACTGAAACACTCTTGAAGAGTATCCGCCCGCTATCAGACCACTGACTGATCCTCCCTTGAGTTGGTGCAATCCCGATAAATTTAAGCGGTGTCAGTGCGGTTTTGGATATGTTCTATAGCCATACTGCTTCTTCTTCTTCTTTCCGAGTCCACACACAAGATTCGAAGTTGTTTAGCCAGAGCTGAGCACACCTCTCGGCATCTGCATACAATGGTGTCTGTCTTGTCGTTTCTTGTGCTTCTTGTGCGTGGTGGTGGAAAGATTGGTGGAAACAGGGCCGTGACGTGAACGCACTTTCCTTGACCCCAGCCACACAGAAAATACACTGTAACATCATATCATGCAATCTGTTATAGTGTTTACTTTGCCTGTTGCTCTAGTATGCGGATTCAATGCACTGACATAAAGTAAGATTTGACAGTATCGTATAAACAAGTGTCTTTACAACATCTCGCTTCACATGGTCACACAAAAGATATACGAATATTAAATACATTCACTGCTGATCAAAACCTTGATAGAACGTCGAAATCCATCGGCATTATATATCTCCCTTACGGCTGAGTGAGTTGTCCATGACAGGAGGTCACAGGTGAGATGAGAAAAACATTTTTCATACAGAGAGTGGTGAATCTCTGGAACTCTCTGCCACAGAAGGTAGTTGACGCCAGTCCATTGGCTATATTTAAGAGGGAGTTAGATGTGGCCCTTGCGGCTAAAGGGACCAGGGGGCATGGAGAGAAGGCAGGTACGGGATACTGAGTTGGATGATCAGCCATGATCATATTGAATGGCGGTGCAGGCTCGAAGGGCCGAAGGGCCTACTCCTGCACCTATTTTCTATGTATCTATGTATCTATGTTTCCCACTCATAGAAAACGTGGCAACCGAAGCAACGCCGACCCAATCCAGCACGGATCAAGGGGCAGGTGCTGAGCGAGCCAATGACGGAAACGGCGATAGCAATTTCAGGAATGGTTCATGCGCGCGCACTTGGATATCCAACAACCCTTGGTGGAGAGTCGATCTAAAGGAAAGCTACAACGTGTCAGATGTAAGAATCACCAACAGAGCAGACTGCTGCTCCGACCAACTCCTGGGAGCCGAGATCCGCATCGGGGACTCGCTGGAAAACAATGGCAATTCCAACAGACTGTAAGTGTCGTTACCTCTAGCCTCCAGTCACAATCGTTGCCTTCTTCTGTATCTTACGCTGTTACTGGAGCAACGATAATATCAGTGGGGAAAAAGAGAGTTGTTGCACGATAACAATGATCTCACTGCAGATTAATTCAATACTGTTCTCCGCTGATCCAAATGCGAGAGCAAATGATACAGAGCCGTAGTCCACTTATCCAATGACATGAGCGGTTGATGCACCTCTATAGCGGTGGGGTCAATGCAAGGACAAGTATAAATCTGTAATTCAAGTTATGTAATAATGAACAATCGGATTGCAGTGGGAATAGACAAGTAACCAATGCCGATGAGTGAGGATCATGCAGCATCTACTCGGTCAATGATGCCTATATGCAGAAAGGAACTGCAGATCGTGGTTTAACCCGAAGATATACACAGACATATGGCCTAACGTGTGCGGTCAGACCGCATCCTTGGAGAAAAGTAATAGATGACATTCCTGATCGAGATCCTTCCTCAGACTGAATTAAGTCTGAAGAAGGTACACAAAAATTCTACAGAAACTCAGCGGGTGCAGCGGTATCTATGGGGCGAAGGAGATAGGTAACGTTTCGGGCCGAACCCCTTCTTCAGACTGAGTTTCACCAGTATTTTTGTGTACCTTCGATTTTCCAGCATCTGCAGTTCCTTCTTGAACACTAAGTCTGAAGATGGATCTCCATCCGAAATTCCTTTCTCCGGAGATGCTCTGTGAAGCGCATGGCCGCCTATGTGTCCGGATATTCTCCTGTTCCTAGCCATCTGTTCGTAACGGGATCTAGTGGCCGGATGACGGAAGTAGCCGTATGATCCCCCCATATCCCCGGAACGTGTCTCAGTTCACCAGCACAGGCCTATGATTACCTTTGATACGGTTCATCATCTGCATGATCGAGGCAGTAGAATTTCACATTTAAATCCAATGTTCTAGAGAATTTGGATCAGTTCCTGTGGACTGGTGTGCAGCTAATGTAACCCCACTTATTCAGAAAGGAGGGAGAGAGAATACAGGGAATTATATAAAATTAATCCCGACATCGGTAGCGGGGAAGATGCTTGAGTGAATTATTAAAGATGTAATAGCAACGCATTCGGAAAAAAGTGACAGGATCGGTCAAAGTCGCATGGATTTAAAAGGGTAAATCGTGCTTGACTAATATTTTGAGGATATAACAAGCAGAATGGATAAGGGAGAGACAGTGGATGTGGTATATCTGGATTTAAAGAAACGCCTTTGCAAGGTCCCACACAAGAGATTAATGTGCAAAATTAGAGCACATGTGATTTGTAGTAGGGTATTGACATGGAAAGAGAACTGGTTGGCAGACAGGAAGCAAAGAGTAGGAATTAACAGGTCCTTTTCAGAATGGCAGGCAGTGGATATTGGGGTTTCGCATGATTTAGTGCTGAGGCCCCTGTTATTTACAATATATATTAACGATTAAGACGAATGAATTAATGTTACATCTCCAAGTTTACGGATGACACAACGTTGAGGCTGCAGGGTGACTTGGATAGGCTGGGTGAGTTGGCAGATGCATGGCAGATGCAGTATAATGTCGATACATGTGAGGTTATCCACTTTGGGGACAAAAACAAGAATGCAGTTTACTATCGGAATGGTATCAGAATAGGATAAGGGGAGGTGCAACAAGACCTCTGTGTCCTTGTACATCAGTCACTGAAAATGAGCATGCGGATACAGCAGGCAGCGAAGAAAGGAAATGTCAGTGGTAAGGATGCCGGAATAGCCACGGGAGCCCCCCCCCCCCCCCCCCCCCCCCCCCCCCCCCCCCCCCCCCTCCCACATCCCATGCACCTGTCACCGGTTCAACAGCTCAGGCCTGGGATAACAAAGACTTTCTCATCTGCCTTGATCGAGATAGTGGAGATTAACTTTTAAACATGTTTTTCAGTTGTGTAACCGTTGATTCAGTTGCTATGACGACACTTACCTTCAATTGTGCTGGACGTGTTGGTCGATATGTGAACATCTTCATCCCGGGCCACGATAAAATCTTGACCCTGTGCGAGGTTGAGATCTTCGCTTCAAAAATTGCTTCTATCCATATCCCGTTAGAAGAGGCCAAGAAACCCACGTACGCACCTGAGACGGAAAAGCAAACTCCCATCCATATCCCGTCCGTAAAGGGAACGAAACACCCGCCCATACCTGGAATGTATATCCCAACAGGTAGGCTGAGTATGGTCGTAGACACTGAGGCATTCACAGCCACGAAATAGATCACTCTATGCTGAATCTGTTCCCTCTGGTCCCAGCCTCTTCCACTACTGAAACGTGATCTCTACATTCAGGTTATCCAGGCCTTTGACGATAAGTTTCAATAAGATGCTCAAAGATCCAATACTATTCCAGCGAGCACTAAGCACGGAGCAGTCAAAGGATCTCCAAATGTTAATCCAATCATCCATGGGATCAGTCTAGTAATCATCCGCTGGACTCTCTAAAATGCCAGCACATCCAAAACAGATCACAATATTCCAAATGCACTCTACCCAGTGCCTTATAAAGTTCCCCGGCCTATTGTTGAAATCGTGGAGGGGACGGCGGGAAACGTCCTCCACGTGCTTTGAGAGGTGGGGACAATTGCCCACCCCCGCACGCCCCCATGTTACCATCCACCCACAGGGTCCACGGCCGAAGCCTCGTGTGTGTGTACATGCGCGCGCATTCATGTGTTTGTGTGTATGTGCGCATGCACACGCGGCCGCCAATAAATTGTCCCCCCCCCCCCCCCCATGTTTTGATAGCGATGTCCGTGCCTGTATTTTGCACAACATTTACCCTGCAGAGAACCAGCACCCACCGTGCGCTGAGGCAGAGAATTCCACAGACTCACAACTCTCTGTGTGAATTCTCCTGAACAACTCTCCTGAAGCTCCGGTAACCCGAAGCATTGAACTGCCAGGTCTGCCACTCTCTTAACAAAATTGCAATTATGGCTATAACGTCCCTGTCGCTCGGACCTATCCATGTACTGAGCTCGTCTGCCTTACCAGTCAGGCCTCTTGCATTAAAATACGTGCAGATCAACACAAGCTCCTTCCTCGCTCTCCGCCTTTCACCTGCCTATTCCGTCCACTAACTTTTCCCTCGTCAACGTACAAATCAACCTCCAATGTACATCAGTCATGTATTAGATCCCTACCACTGCCAATCGAGTTTAAACCCTCTCGTGTAGCATCAGCAAACCTGCTCGCCAAGATGTTTGTACCCCTCCAGTTAAGGTGCAACCCGTCTCTGTTGTATAGGACACCACTGTGCCAGAAGAGATCCCAAAGATCCATAAATCTAAATCCCCGTCCCCTACACCAACTCCTTTATCTTCCTCTCTCTCGGCATTAAATATATCCCTTACGGCTCAGTGAGGTGTTTTCCACTCAATAGAACAGGTGGCATACGCATCACCGCCGTACCAGTCCAGCACGGAAGAAGGGGCACCTCCTGAGCTAGCTCATGACGGGAACACCGACAGTGACTTCAGCCATGGCTCATGCTCGCGCACCGCGAAATCTAAGTCCCCTTGGTGGAGACTCGATCTACATGAAAGCTACAACGTGGCAGATGTAAGAATCACCAACAGAGCGGACTGCTGCTCGGACCAGCTCCTAGGAGCAGAGCTCCGCATCGGGGACTCGCTGGAAAACGATGGTAATTCCAACAGACAGTAAGTGTTCTTAAGCAATCGCCGACTCAAGTTACAAGCGTTGACTTCTTCTGCAATATTCGCTGTTACTGGAGCAATGGTAATATCAGTGGGGGAAAAGGAGTTGCTGCAGGATAACAATGATCTCACTGCACATAAAATTAAAAGTATTATCCGCTGATCCAGATGCGAGAGAAAATGATACAGAGCCGTAGTCCACTTATCCAATGATATAAGCTGCTGACGTACCTCTATAGTGGTGGGGCTAATCAAAGGATAAGTATAAATCTGTAATTCAAGTTAATTCAAGTTATGCAATAATGAAGAATCGGATTGCTGTGGCAATAGTCAGGTAACCAATGCCGATTAGTGAGGATCATGCAGCATCCACTCAATCAATGCGGCCTATGGGTGGAAAGGAACTGCAGGTCGTGGTTTAACCCGAAGATATACACACAAATATGGAATACCGTGTGCGTTCAGACGGCATCATTGGCGAGAAGCATTAGGTGACGTTACGGGTCGAAACCCTACCTCAGACTGCATACAGTCGGAAGAAGGGTTTCGATCCGAAACGTCACATCCCTTTTCTCCAGAGATGCTCTCAGACGCTCATGGCTACCTATATATCCTGTTCCTAGCCATGTTCGTAACCGGAGCAAGCAAGCAACGTGTCATCAGTTCACCAGCACAGACCTACGATTACCTTTGTTACGTTTCATCATCCGCATGATCGAGGCAGTGGAGGCAGTAGCATCTCACGTTTAAATCCAATGTTCTATAGACTTTGTCTCAGTTCCTGTGGATTGGAGTGCAGCTTAAGTAACCCCACTTTTTAAGAAGGAGGGAGAGAGAAAGCGGGGAATTATATAAAATGAATCCTGACATCGGTAGCGGGGAAGCTGCTTGCGTGAATTATTAAAGATGTAATAGCAACGAATCCGGAAAGCAGTGACAGGATCGGTCAAAGTCAGCATGGATTTAAAAGGGGAAATCATGCTTGACTAATTTTTTTAGGATATAACAAGCAGAATGGATAAGGGAGAGACAGTGGATGTGGTATATCTGGATTTAAAAAATAACGCATTTGCGAAGTCCCACACACGAGATTAGCGTGCAAAATGTGAGCACATAGTATTGCGAGTAAGGTATTGTTATGGCTAGAGAACAGGTTGGCAGAGAACACGCAAAGAGTAGAGTTTAACGGGTCCTTTTCGGAATGGCAGGCAGTGGGGTTACGCAAGGTTCAGTGCTGAGACACATGTTATTTACAATATATATTGACGACTTAGACGAAGGAATGAAATGTCACATCTCGAAGTATGCGGTTGACAAAAAGCTGGGTGGCAGTGTGAGATGCCAGGAAGATGCTATGGGGATGCACGGTGACTTGGATAGGTTCAGTTGGTGGGCAGATGCATGACAGATGATGATTAAAAAAATGCTTTCTTTTGCGTAGTTATCGAGATAGAGGAGTCTCACTTTCAAACATCTCTTTCAGCTGTGGGACCGTTGTTTCCGTCGCTTTGACGACAATTATCTTCAATTGTGATGGCTTCATCGGTCGATATGTGAACATTTTCTTGCCGGGACAGGATAAAACCTTGACCTTGTGCGAGGTTGTGGTCTTTACTTCAATACTTCCCACCATCGATACCTCGACAAAACCAAAGACGTATCCCCCTTCCGCACACGAAAGGGAAAAGCTAACCACCACTAATACCCCTTCACTAAAGGGAACGAAAATACTGTCCATACCTGGAATCCAGCCAAGAACCGGAAAAAAAGGTACGTTCCTACTGGGAGCGAATCTACCATTGGGAACTGGAACAGGTAGACTCATCGCATCGCCAAGCCGTGAAGCCATTCTCAGCCACAAAATATATCAGCCACTGATACAATTTCCGGACGGAGGGAATCATGTTAGACCGAGATTTAGCCCCTTCCGGCTAAAACAAATCCCCCTCGTCTCCTTCTCAATGGCATGACATCTTATTCTGAAGCTGTGCCCTCTGGTCCTAGATTCTCCCACAACTGGGAACGTGCTCTCTACATTCACACTATCCAAGCCTTTCAATGTCCGATAAGATTCAATGAGATCCCCAATAATCAATTACTACTCCAGCGAATACAGGGCCCGGAACAGTCAGTGGATCTCCATATGTTAACGTAATCAACCCAGCGATCACTCTCGTAATCCCCCACTGGACCCTCCACAATGCCAGCACATCTCAGATATGGGGCCGAAAACTGTTCACAATATTCCAAACGCCTTTTTACCCCCTGCTTTAATTTTCTAGCTCTCTGGATTTAAATGCAAGCAATCTATTTGCCTTTCTTATCTCCTTTTCAACTTGCAAATACACATATTGGAAATCCAGCACCAGCAAAGTTCATTTGCACCTCCGATTGCTGAATCACAAAGATGTCCGTCCTGCACATGGCACTCATCCTTGATGAGTTCTTGCTTTTTTCCAATATCCCTTGAATCCGTTATACCTGAGAGCTAATGCCAACTTTCACTTAAATGCATCTTGCCTATCGGCTCAGTGAAACGATTCCCTCCCCACAGTAAACGTGGCGTTGGGAGGAAGTCCGACCCAGTCCAGCACGGAACAAGAGGCAGGTGCTGAACGAGCCATTGACGGGAACAGCGACAGCGACTTCTGGCATGGTTCATGCGCGCGGACCAGGAAATCCAAGGACCCTTGGTGGAGAGTCGATCTAAAAGAAAGCTATTACATGTCAGAAGTAAGAATCACCGTCAGAGCAGACTGCTGCTCGGACCAGCTACTAGGAGCAGAGCTCCGCATCGGGGACTCGCTGGAAAACGATGGCAATTCCAACAGACGGTAAGTGTTCTTAAGCAATCGCCGACTCAAGTCACAAGCGTTGACTTCTTCTGCAATTTTCGCTGTTACTGGAGCAATGGTAATATCAGTGGGAAAAGAGAGTTGCTGCAGGATAACAATGATCTCACTGCACATAAAATTAAAAGTATTATCCGCTGATCCAGATGCGTGAGAAAATGATACAGAGCCGTAGTCCACTTATCCAATGATATAAGCTGCTGACGTACCTCTATAGCGGTGGGGCTAATCAAAGGATAAGTATAAATCTGTAATTTAAGTTAATTCAAGTTATGCAATAATGAAGAATCGGATTGCTGTGGCAATAGTCAGGTAACCAATGCCGATTAGTGAGGATCATGCAGCATCCACTCAATCAATGCGGCCTATGGGTGGAAAGGAACTGCAGGTCGTGGTTTAACCCGAAGATATACACACAAATATGGAATACCGTGTGCGTTCCGACGGCATCATTGGCGAAAAGCATTAGGTGACGTTACGGGTGGAAACCCTACCTCAGACTGCATACAGTTGGAAGAAGGGTCTCGATCCGAAACGTCACATTCGTTTTCTCCAGAGATGCTCTCCGACGCTCATGGCTGCCTATATATCATGTTCCTAGCCATCTGTTCGTAACCGGAGCAAGCAAGCAACGTGCCATCAGTTCACCAGCACAGACCTACGATTACCTGTGTTACGTTTCATCATCCGCGTGATCGAGGCAGTGGAGGCAGTAGAATCTCACGTTTAAATCCAATGTTCTATAGACTTTGGCTCAGTTCCTGTGGACTGGAGTGCAGCTTAAGTAACCCCACTTTTTTAGAAGGAGGGAGAGAGAAAACGGGGAATTATATAAAATGAATCCTGACATCGGTAGCGGGGAAGATGCTTGAGTGAATTATTAAAGATGTAATAGCAACGCATTCGGAAAGCAGTGACATGATCCCACTACACATAAAATTAAAAGTATTCTCCGCTGATCCATGGAAACATTGAAACCTAGAAAATAGGTGCAGGAGAAGACCATTAGCCCCTTCGAGCCTGCACAACCATTCATTGTGATCAAGGTTGATCGTCCCCTATCAATAACTCGTGTCTACCTTCTCTCCCTAGATTCCACTGGCCCCTAGAGCTCTATCTAAGTCCAGATGCGAGAGAAAATGGTTCAGAGCCATAGTCCAGTTATCCAATGACACGAGCCTTTATCGCACCTCAATAGCGGTGGGGTCATAGAAACATAGAAAATAGGTGCAGGATGAGGCCATTCGGCCCTTCGAGCCAGCATCGCCATTCATTGTGATCATGGCTGATCGTCCACTATCAATCACCCGTGCCTGCCTTCTCCACATATCCCTTGACTACACTAGCCCCCAGAGCTCTACCTAACTTTCTCTTAAATCCATCTAGTGATTTGGCCTCCACTGCGCTCTGTGGCAAGGAATTCCATCAATTCACAAATCTCTGGGTGAAAACGTGTTTTCTCACCTCAGTCTTAAATTACCTCCCCTTTATTCTAAGACTGTGGCCCCTGGTTCTAGACTCGCCCAACATTGGGAACATTTTCCCTGCACCTAGCTAGCCCAGTCCTTTTAGAACTTTATATGTTTCTATATGATCCCCCTCATCCTTCTAAATTCCACTGCATACAAGCCTAATCATTTCAATCTTTCCTCGCATGACAATCCCGCCTTCCCAGGGATCAATCTCGTGAACCTACGCTGCACCGCCTCAATCACAAGGATGTCCTTCCTCAAATTAGGAGACCAAAACTGCACACAATACTCCAGATGTGGTCTCACCAGAGCCCTATTGAATTACAGAAGAACCTCTTTACGCCTATACTGAAATCCTCTTGTTATGAAAGCCAACATTCCATTAGCGTTCTTCTCTGCCTGCTGTACTTGCGCGACAACTTTCAGTGACCGGTGTAAAAGGACGCCCAGGTCTCGCTGCGCCTCCCCCTCAATGAAAGGAGATGCATAAATCTATAATTTAAGTTAATTCAAGTTATGTAATGATGAACAATCGGATTGCGGTGGCAATAGTCAGGTAATCAATGCCCATGAGTAAGGATCATGCAACATCTAGCCAGTCAATGCGGCCAACGTGCAGGAATGATCTACAGGACCAGTTCTTGTGGACTGGTGTGCAGCTAATGTAACCCCACTTTTTAAGAAAGGATGCTGAGAGAAAACTGGGAATTATAGTCCACTTGTCTTGACATCGGTAGTGGGAAGATGCTTGAGTCGATGATTTTAAATGTAATAGCAGCGCATTTGGAAAGCAGTGACAGGATCAGTCAAAGTCCAAATTATGTTTGAATAGTCTTCTGGATTTTTGAGAATATAACAAGTAGGATGTATAAGGGAAAGACAGTGGATGTGGTGTATCTGGATATTCAAAAAGCATTTACCTAAGTCTCACATAAGTGATTAGTGTACAAAACTAGAGCTAATCGTATTGGGAGTAGGGTATTGACATGGATCGGAAACTGGTTTGCAGACAGCATGCAAAGAGTAGAAATTAACGGGTAATTTTAAGAAAGGCAAGACATGGCTAGTGGGGTTCCGCAAGGCTCAGTGCTGAGACCCCTGTTATTTATAATATATATTAACGATTTAGACGAAGGAATTAAATGTTACATCTCCAGGTTTCCGGATTACACAAAGCTGGGGGAAAGTGTGAGCTTCCAGGAGAATGGTTTCAGTCCACAGGATGACTTGAATATGTTGAGTGAGTGGGCAAATGCATGACAGATGCAGTTTAATGTGGATCAATGTGAGGTTATCCACTGTCATGGTAAGAACAAAAATGCAGATTATTATCGGAACGGTGTGAGAACAAGAAACGGGAATGTGCAACGAGACATCTGTGTCCTTGTGCATCAGTCATTGAAGTAAGCATGCGTGTACTGCAGGCAGCGAAGAAAGGAAATGGCAGTGAGGAGGATGCCGGAGTAGCGATGGGAGCCCACTACATGCCATGCACATGTCATCAGTTCACCAGCACAGGCGCACTATAACAAACGCATTCTCTTCCGTAGTGATCGAGGTAGCGGAGTCTCACTTTTAATCATCTCTTTCAGCTGTGGAACCTTTGCTTCAGTTGCTTTGACAACACTTACCTTCAACTGCGATGGATTTGAAGGTCAATATGTGAACATCTTCTTGCCGGGACAGGATAAAATCTTGACCCTGTGCGAGGTTGAGATATTTGCATCAGAAAGTCCTTATATCCATTTCCCGTTCGAAAAAGACATGAGAGCCACGTCCGCAACTGATACGAAAGCGCACACTCCCATCCAAAAGGGAACGAAAATCCCGCCAATATCTGGAACGAAAATCCCGTCCGCAACCGTAAGGAATCTTTCGTTCGGAACTGGAACACATCTACTGTCTGGAGCTGGAACAGGTAGGCTCAACGCCCCGCTAAGGCTGTGCTTGTAGACATTGAGGCACTCTCAGCCACGAAATTTCTCATTGATACTGTTTCTGGACGGATGGAATCATGTTAGCCCGAGTTTTCCTAACATCTGGTTAAAACAAATCCTCATCATCTCCTTCCTAATGGTATGTCCTTTGATTCTGCATCTGTGCACTCTGATGCTAAACTCTCAAACTACTGGAGACATGCTCCCTACATTCACACTATCCAGACCTTCCATTGCACGATATTTCAATGATATGCCCAATGATCCATTACTACTCCAGCGAATACACGGTACGGAAAAGTCAACAGATCTCCATATGTTATATCAATCATCCCTGGGTTCAATCTGGTAATCCTCCGCTGGAACCTCTACAATGCCAGCACATCCGTCCTCAGATATGGGGACCAAAACAGTTCACAGTATTCCAAATGCGCTCTGCCCAGTGCCTTATAACGCCTCTGTATTTGACCCCTGCTTTTAAATTCTAGCTCTCTGGATATAAATGCTAACATTGAATTTGCATTCCTTAACACCGGTTGAAATTGCAAATTAACCTTTTGGGAATCCAACACCAGGAATCCCAAGTCCATTTGCACCTCCGATTTCTAAATCTCTCCCACATTGAAAAACACTGCACTTTAATTTATTTTTCCAATTTGCACTCACTTTGTTATGCTGTCTTCCATCTGCGACTTATTTGCCTATCTCCCAACTCGCCCAGGCCATTCTACAGATTCGCTGCTTCCACTGCATGACCTGGCCTCCAGTTACCTTTGTATTATCCGCAACATTAAGTTGGGATAATACTTAATATCCAAACATAAGCATTAATTCCATCATTCACATCATTGATATACCATGTGCAAAGTGTCGGACCTAACACAAAACCTTGTGAACAACGCCACTCACTGGAAACCAACCAGAAAAACAAACATTATTCCGTCTCTTTGCCTTCCGTACAGCCAACCCGATATCCATGCTGGTAGCTTCCCTCTAATTCCACGGGATTTCCCTTTACCCGAGGACAGAACGGTCCTTCCCTCGTCAACGTACAAATCAACCTCCAATGTACATCAGTCATGTATTAGATCCCTACCACTGCCAATCGAGTTTAAACCCTCTCGTGTAGCATCAGCAAACCTGCTCGCCAAGATGTTTGTACCCCTCCAGTTAAGGTGCAACCCGTCTCTGTTGTATAGGACGCCACTGTGCCAGAAGAGATCCCAAAGATCCATAAATCTAAATCCCTGTCCCCTACACCAACTCCTTTATCTTCCTCTCTCTCGGCATTAAATATATCCCTTACGGCTCAGTGAGGTGTTTTCCACTCAATAGAACAGGTGGCATACGCATCACCGCCGTACCAGTCCAGCACGGAAGAAGGGGCACCTCCTGAGCTAGCTCATGACGGGAACACCGACAGCGACTTCAGCCATGGCTCATGCTCGCGCACCGCGAAATCTAAGTCCCCTTGGTGGAGACTCGATCTACATGAAAGCTACAACGTGGCAGATGTAAGAATCACCAACAGAGCGGACTGCTGCTCGGACCAGCTCCTAGGAGCAGAGCTCCGCATCGGGGACTCGCTGGAAAACGATGGTAATTCCAACAGACAGTAAGTGTTCTTAAGCAATCGCCGACTCAAGTTACAAGCGTTGACTTCTTCTGCAATATTCGCTGTTACTGGAGCAATGGTAATATCAGTGGGGGAAAAGGAGTTGCTGCAGGATAACAATGATCTCACTGCACATAAAATTAAAAGTATTATCCGCTGATCCAGATGCGAGAGAAAATGATACAGAGCCGTAGTCCACTTATCCAATGATATAAGCTGCTGACGTACCTCTATAGTGGTGGGGCTAATCAAAGGATAAGTATAAATCTGTAATTCAAGTTAATTCAAGTTATGCAATAATGAAGAATCGGATTGCTGTGGCAATAGTCAGGTAACCAATGCCGATTAGTGAGGATCATGCAGCATCCACTCAATCAATGCGGCCTATGGGTGGAAAGGAACTGCAGGTCGTGGTTTAACCCGAAGATATACACACAAATATGGAATACCGTGTGCGTTCAGACGGCATCATTGGCGAGAAGCATTAGGTGACGTTACGGGTCGAAACCCTACCTCAGACTGCATACAGTCGGAAGAAGGGTTTCGATCCGAAACGTCACATCCCTTTTCTCCAGAGATGCTCTCAGACGCTCATGGCTACCTATATATCCTGTTCCTAGCCATGTTCGTAACCGGAGCAAGCAAGCAACGTGTCATCAGTTCACCAGCACAGACCTACGATTACCTTTGTTACGTTTCATCATCCGCATGATCGAGGCAGTGGAGGCAGTAGCATCTCACGTTTAAATCCAATGTTCTATAGACTTTGTCTCAGTTCCTGTGGATTGGAGTGCAGCTTAAGTAACCCCACTTTTTAAGAAGGAGGGAGAGAGAAAGCGGGGAATTATATAAAATGAATCCTGACATCGGTAGCGGGGAAGCTGCTTGCGTGAATTATTAAAGATGTAATAGCAACGAATTCGGAAAGCAGTGACAGGATCGGTCAAAGTCAGCATGGATTTAAAAGGGGAAATCATGCTTGACTAATTTTTTTAGGATATAACAAGCAGAATGGATAAGGGAGAGACAGTGGATGTGGTATATCTGGATTTAAAAAATAACGCCTTTGCGAAGTCCCACACACGAGATTAGCGTGCAAAATGTGAGCACATAGTATTGCGAGTAAGGTATTGTTATGGCTAGAGAACAGGTTGGCAGAGAACACGCAAAGAGTAGAGTTTAACGGGTCCTTTTCGGAATGGCAGGCAGTGGGGTTACGCAAGGTTCAGTGCTGAGACACATGTTATTTACAATATATATTGACGACTTAGACGAAGGAATGAAATGTCACATCTCGAAGTATGCGGTTGACAAAAAGCTGGGTGGCAGTGTGAGATGCCAGGAAGATGCTATGGGGATGCACGGTGACTTGGATAGGTTCAGTTGGTGGGCAGATGCATGACAGATGATGATTAAAAAAATGCTTTCTTTTGCGTAGTTATCGAGATAGAGGAGTCTCACTTTCAAACATCTCTTTCAGCTGTGGGACCGTTGTTTCCGTCGCTTTGACGACAATTATCTTCAATTGTGATGGCTTCATCGGTCGATATGTGAACATTTTCTTGCCGGGACAGGATAAAACCTTGACCTTGTGCGAGGTTGTGGTCTTTACTTCAATACTTCCCACCATCGATACCTCGACAAAACCAAAGACGTATCCCCCTTCCGCACACGAAAGGGAAAAGCTAACCACCACTAATACCCCTTCACTAAAGGGAACGAAAATACTGTCCATACCTGGAATCCAGCCAAGAACCGGAAAAAAAGGTACGTTCCTACTGGGAGCGAATCTACCATTGGGAACTGGAACAGGTAGACTCATCGCATCGCCAAGCCGTGAAGCCATTCTCAGCCACAAAATATATCAGCCACTGATACAATTTCCGGACGGAGGGAATCATGTTAGACCGAGATTTAGCCCCTTCCGGCTAAAACAAATCCCCCTCGTCTCCTTCTCAATGGCATGACATCTTATTCTGAAGCTGTGCCCTCTGGTCCTAGATTCTCCCACAACTGGGAACGTGCTCTCTACATTCACACTATCCAAGCCTTTCAATGTCCGATAAGATTCAATGAGATCCCCAATAATCCATTACTACTCCAGCGAATACAGGGCCCGGAACAGTCAGTGGATCTCCATATGTTAACGTAATCAACCCAGCGATCACTCTCGTAATCCCCCACTGGACCCTCCACAATGCCAGCACATCTCAGATATGGGGCCGAAAACTGTTCACAATATTCCAAACGCCTTTTTACCCCCTGCTTTAATTTTCTAGCTCTCTGGATTTAAATGCAAGCAATCTATTTGCCTTTCTTATCTCCTTTTCAACTTGCAAATAAACATATTGGAAATCCAGCACCAGCAAAGTCCATTTGCACCTCCGATTGCTGAATCACAAAGATGTCCGTCCTGCACATGGCACTCATCCTTGATGAGTTCTTGCTTTTTTCCAATATCCCTTGAATCCGTTATACCTGAGAGCTAATGCCAACTTTCACTTAAATGCATCTTGCCTATCGGCTCAGTGAAACGATTCCCTCCCCACAGTAAACGTGGCGTTGGGAGGAAGTCCGACCCAGTCCAGCACGGAACAAGAGGCAGGTGCTGAACGAGCCATTGACGGGAACAGCGACAGCGACTTCTGGCATGGTTCATGCGCGCGGACCAGGAAATCCAAGGACCCTTGGTGGAGAGTCGATCTAAAAGAAAGCTATTACATGTCAGAAGTAAGAATCACCGTCAGAGCAGACTGCTGCTCGGACCAGCTACTAGGAGCAGAGCTCCGCATCGGGGACTCGCTGGAAAACGATGGCAATTCCAACAGACGGTAAGTGTTCTTAAGCAATCGCCGACTCAAGTCACAAGCGTTGACTTCTTCTGCAATTTTCGCTGTTACTGGAGCAATGGTAATATCAGTGGGAAAAGAGAGTTGCTGCAGGATAACAATGATCTCACTGCACATAAAATTAAAAGTATTATCCGCTGATCCAGATGCGAGAGAAAATGATACAGAGCCGTAGTCCACTTATCCAATGATATAAGCTGCTGACGTACCTCTATAGCGGTGGGGCTAATCAAAGGATAAGTATAAATCTGTAATTTAAGTTAATTCAAGTTATGCAATAATGAAGAATCGGATTGCTGTGGCAATAGTCAGGTAACCAATGCCGATTAGTGAGGATCATGCAGCATCCACTCAATCAATGCGGCCTATGGGTGGAAAGGAACTGCAGGTCGTGGTTTAACCCGAAGATATACACACAAATATGGAATACCGTGTGCGTTCCGACGGCATCATTGGCGAAAAGCATTAGGTGACGTTACGGGTGGAAACCCTACCTCAGACTGCATACAGTTGGAAGAAGGGTCTCGATCCGAAACGTCACATTCGTTTTCTCCAGAGATGCTCTCCGACGCTCATGGCTGCCTATATATCATGTTCCTAGCCATTTGTTCGTAACCGGAGCAAGCAAGCAACGTGCCATCAGTTCACCAGCACAGACCTACGATTACCTGTGTTACGTTTCATCATCCGCATGATCGAGGCAGTGGAGGCAGTAGAATCTCACGTTTAAATCCAATGTTCTATAGACTTTGGCTCAGTTCTGTGGACTGGAGTGCAGCTTAAGTAACCCCACTTTTTTAGAAGGAGGGAGAGAGGAAACGGGGAATTATATAAAATGAATCCTGACATCGGTAGCGGGGAAGATGCTTGAGTGAATTATTAAAGATGTAATAGCAACGCATTCGGAAAGCAGTGACATGATCCCACTACACATAAAATTAAAAGTATTCTCCGCTGATCCATGGAAACATTGAAACCTAGAAAATAGGTGCAGGAGAAGACCATTAGCCCCTTCGAGCCTGCACAACCATTCATTGTGATCAAGGTTGATCGTCCCCTATCAATAACTCGTGTCTACCTTCTCTCCCTAGATTCCACTGGCCCCTAGAGCTCTATCTAAGTCCAGATGCGAGAGAAAATGGTTCAGAGCCATAGTCCAGTTATCCAATGACACGAGCCTTTATCGCACCTCAATAGCGGTGGGGTCATAGAAACATAGAAAATAGGTGCAGGATGAGGCCATTCGGCCCTTCGAGCCAGCATCGCCATTCATTGTGATCATGGCTGATCGTCCACTATCAATCACCCGTGCCTGCCTTCTCCACATATCCCTTGACTACACTAGCCCCCAGAGATCTACCTAACTTTCTCTTAAATCCATCCAGTGATTTGGCCTCCACTGCGCTCTGTGGCAGGGAATTCCATCAATTCACAACTCTCTGGGTGAAAACGTGTTTTCTCACCTCAGTCTTAAATTACCTCCCCTTTATTCTAAGACTGTGGCCCCTGGTTCTAGACTCGCCCAACATTGGGAACATTTTCCCTGCACCTAGCTAGCCCAGTCCTTTTAGAACTTTATATGTTTCTATATGATCCCCCTCATCCTTCTAAATTCCACTGCATACAAGCCTAATCATTTCAATCTTTCCTCGCATGACAATCCCGCCTTCCCAGGGATCAATCTCGTGAACCTACGCTGCACCGCCTCAATCACAAGGATGTCCTTCCTCAAATTAGGAGACCAAAACTGCACACAATACTCCAGATGTGGTCTCACCAGAGCCCTATTGAATTGCAGAAGAACCTCTTTACGCCTATACTGAAATCCTCTTGTTATGAAAGCCAACATTCCATTAGCGTTCTTCTCTGCCTGCTGTACTTGCGCGACAACGTTCAGTGACCGGTGTAAAAGGACGCCCAGGTCTCGCTGCGCCTCCCCCTCAATGAAAGGAGATGCATAAATCTATAATTTAAGTTAATTCAAGTTATGTAATGATGAACAATCGGATTGCGGTGGCAATAGTCAGGTAATCAATGCCCATGAGTAAGGATCATGCAACATCTAGCCAGTCAATGCGGCCAACGTGCAGGAATGATCTACAGGACCAGTTCTTGTGGACTGGTGTGCAGCTAATGTAACCCCACTTTTTAAGAAAGGATGCTGAGAGAAAACTGGGAATTATAGTCCACTTGTCTTGACATCGGTAGTGGGAAGATGCTTGAGTCGATGATTTTAAATGTAATAGCAGCGCATTTGGAAAGCAGTGACAGGATCAGTCAAAGTCCAAATTATGTTTGAATAGTCTTCTGGATTTTTGAGAATATAACAAGTAGGATGTATAAGGGAAAGACAGTGGATGTGGTGTATCTGGATATTCAAAAAGCATTTACCTAAGTCTCACATAAGTGATTAGTGTACAAAACTAGAGCTAATCGTATTGGGAGTAGGGTATTGACATGGATCGGAAACTGGTTTGCAGACAGCATGCAAAGAGTAGAAATTAACGGGTAATTTTAAGAAAGGCAAGACATGGCTAGTGGGGTTCCGCAAGGCTCAGTGCTGAGACCCCTGTTATTTATAATATATATTAACGATTTAGACGAAGGAATTAAATGTTACATCTCCAGGTTTCCGGATTACACAAAGCTGGGGGAAAGTGTGAGCTTCCAGGAGAATGGTTTCAGTCCTCAGGATGAATATGTTGAGTGAGTGGGCAAATGCATGACAGATGCAGTTTAATGTGGATCAATGTGAGGTTATCCACTGTCATGGTAAGAACAAAAATGCAGATTATTATCGGAACGGTGTGAGAACAAGAAACGGGAATGTGCAACGAGACATCTGTGTCCTTGTGCATCAGTCATTGAAGTAAGCATGCGGGTACTGCAGGCAGCGAAGAAAGGAAATGGCAGTGAGGAGGATGCCGGAGTAGCCATGGGAGCCCACTACATGCCATGCACATGTCATCAGTTCACCAGCACAGGCGCACTATAACAAACGCATTCTCTTCCGTAGTGATCGAGGTAGCGGAGTCTCACTTTTAATCATCTCTTTCAGCTGTGGAACCTTTGCTGCAGTTGCTTTGACAACACTTACCTTCAACTGCGATGGATTTGAAGGTCAATATGTGAACATCTTCTTGCCGGGACAGGATAAAATCTTGACCCTGTGCGAGGTTGAGATATTTGCATCAGAAAGTCCTTATATCCATTTCCCGTTCGAAAAAGACATGAGAGCCACGTCCGCACCTGATACGAAAGCGCACACTCCCATCCAAAAGGGAACGAAAATCCCGCCAATATCTGGAACGAAAATCCCGTCCGCAACCGTAAGGAATCTTTCGTTCGGAACTGGAACACATCTACTGTCTGGAGCTGGAACAGGTAGGCTCAACGCCCCGCTAAGGCTGTGCTTGTAGACATTGAGGCACTCTCAGCCACGAAATTTCTCATTGATACTGTTTCTGGACGGATGGAATCATGTTAGCCCGAGTTTTCCTAACATCTGGTTAAAGCAAATCCTCATCATCTCCTTCCTAATGGTATGTCCTTTGATTCTGCATCTGTGCACTCTGATGCTAAACTCTCAAACTACTGGAGACATGCTCCCTACATTCACACTATCCAGACCTTCCATTGCACGATATTTCAATGATATGCCCAATGATCCATTACTACTCCAGCGAATACACGGTACGGAAAAGTCAACAGATCTCCATATGTTATATCAATCATCCCTGGGTTCAATTCAGGTAATCCTCCGCTGGAACCTCTACAATGCCAGCACATCTGTCCTCAGATATGGGGACCAAAACAGTTCACAGTATTCCAAATGCGCTCTGCCCAGTGCCTTATAACGCCTCTGTATTTGACCCCTGCTTTTAAATTCTAGCTCTCTGGATATAAATGCTAACATTGAATTTGCATTCCTTAACACCGGTTGAAATTGCAAATTAACCTTTTGGGAATCCAACACCAGGAATCCCAAGTCCATTTGCACCTCCGATTTCTAAATCTCTCCCACATTGAAAAACACTGCACTTTAATTTATTTTTCCAATTTGCACTCACTTTGTTATGCTGTCTTCAATCTGCGACTTATTTGCCTATCTCCCAACTCGCCCAGGCCATTCTACAGATTCGCTGCTTCCACTGCATGACCTGGCCTCCAGTTACCTTTGTATTATCCGCAACATTAAGTTGGGATAATACTTAATATCCAAACATAAGCATTAATTCCATTATTCACATCATTGATATACCATGTGCAAAGTGTCGGACCTAACACAAAACCTTGTGAACAACGCCACTCACTGGAAACCAACCAGAAAAACAAACATTATTCCGTCTCTTTGCCTTCCGTACAGCCAACCCGATATCCATGCTGGTAGCTTCCCTCTAATTCCACGGGATTTCCCTTTACCCGAGGACAGAACGGTCCTTCCTTGAGTTGTAGTGCAATCTCGATATTTTAACCTGCCTCAGCGCGGTTCTCAGATCACTGTTCTCTAATCCAATTGATATAATGCTATAACACCATGTTATACAATCTATTGGTGTATTTCTACTTTACCTGTTGCTCTTGTGAACGGCTTATTGTACTAACGGTATGTACAGTACAAATAAGTGTTTACACTGCATCTCGCTTCAGTTGACCACACTAAATCAGAACGAATGTCAATGAAATACACTGATGTCCCAACTCCTGAAAGCAGGACAACATCCATTGGTATTAGATCTCCCACTTTCGGCTCAGTGAGGTGTTTTCCACCAAACAGAAAACGTGGCGTTGAGAATGAGAGCGACCCAGTCCAGCATATATGAAGGGGCAGTTGCTGAGCGAGCCAATGACGGGAACATCGGCACCGACCTCACGCATGGTTCATGCGCGCGGACCAGGAAATCCAAGAACCCTTGGTGGAGAGTCGATCTAAAGGAAAGCTACAACGTGTCAGATGTAAGAATCACCAACAGAGCAGACTGCTGCTCGGACGAGCTCCTAGGAGCCGAGATCCGCATCGGGGACTCGCTGGAGAACGATGGCAATTCCAACACACGGTAAATATACATAAGTGATCGCCGAATCTATTCACCTGCGGTGGCATATTCTGCAAATGCCACTGTTACTGGAGCAATGATCACATGAGTAGGTGAAAGAGAGAGAGATGCTGCGGGGTACGTATTATTTCACTGCAGATAAAATTAAAAGTTTGCTCCACCGCTCAAGATGCGTAACAGAACATAGAAACATAAAAACATAAAAACATAGAAAATAGGTGCCTGCACCGCCATTCAATATGATCATGGCTGATCATCCAACTCAGTAACCTGTACCTGCCTTCTCTCCATACCCCCTGATCCCATTAGCCACAAGTGCCACATCTATCTCCCTCTTAAATATAGCCAATGAACTTGCCTCAACTACCTTCTGTGGCAGAGAGTTCCAGAGATTCACCACTCTCTGTGTGAAAATGTTTTTCTCATCTCAGTCCTAAAGGATTTCCCCTTAATCCTTAATCCTTAAACTGTGAGCCCTTGTCCTGGATTTCCCCAACATTGGGAACAATCTTCCTGTATCTAGCCTGTCCAACCGCTTAAGAATGTTGTAAGTTTCTATAAGATCCCCCCTCAATCTTCTAAATTCTAGCGAGTACAAGCCGAGTGTATCCAGTCTTTCTTCATATGAAAGCGCTGACATCCCAGAAATCAGTCTGGTGAAAGTTCTGAGGACAGAATGTATTTCCTCAGATTTGGAGACCAAAAATGTACGCAATACTCCAGGTGTGGTCTCACCAATACCCTGTACAACTGCAGTAGAACCTCCCTGCTCCTGTACTCAAATCCTTTTGCTTTGATTGCTAACATGCCATTCGCTTTATTTACTGCCTGCTGCACATGCATGCCTACTTTCAACGACGGTGTACCATGACACCCAGGTCTCGTTGCATCTCCCCTTTTCCTAATCTCCCACCATTTAGATAAAAGTCTACTTTCCTGTTTTTGCCACCAAAAATATATAATCTCACATTTATCCACATTATACTGCATCTGCCATGCATATGCCCACTCACCCAGCCTAACCAAGTCACCTTGCAGCCTCCTAGCATCCTACTCACAGCTAGCAGTGTCCCCCAGCTTCGTATCATCCGCAAACCTGGAGATGTTGCATTCAATTCTCTCGTCCAAATCATTAATATATATTGTAAATAGCTGGGATCCCAGCACCGAGCCTTGCAGCACACCACTAGTCACTGTCTGCCATTCTGAAAAGGATCAGTTTACTCCTACTATTTGCTTCCTGTTTGCCAGACAGTTATCTATCCACATCAATACTGAACCCCCAATACCGTGTGCTTTAAGTTTGTATACTAATCTCTTATGTGGGACCTTGTCAAACCCCTTCTGAAAGTCCAGATATAACACATCCACTGGTTCTCCCTTATACACTCTACTAGTTACATCCTCGAAAAATTATATAAGATTCGTCAGACATGATTTACTTTTCGTATATCCATGCTGACTTTGTCCAGTGATTTCACCACTTTCCAAATGTGCTGCTATCCCATCTTTAACAACTGACTCTAGCAGTTTCTCCACTGCCGATGTTGGACTAACAGGTATGTAATTCCCCTTTTTCTCTCTCCCTCCCTTTTTAAAAAGTGGGGTTGTATTAGCTGCCGTCCAATGCTCAGGAACCACTCCAGAATCTACGGAGTTTTGAAAATATATCACTAATGCATCCACTATTTCTGGGGCTACTTTCTTAAGTACTCTGGGATGCAGCCTAACAGGCCCTGGGGATTTATCGGCCTTTAATCCATTCAATTTACCTAACACCATTTCCCGGCTAATCTGGATTTCACTCAGTTCCTCCATCTCATTTCCGGCAGATTATTTATGTCTTCCGTAGTGAAGACAGAACCAAAGTATTTATTCTATTGGTATGCAATGTCCTTGTTCCCCGTGATCAATTCACATGTTTCTGACTGCAAGGGACCTACATTTGTTTTAACTAATCTCCTTCTCTTCATATATCAATAAACGTATGCTGTCAGTTTTTAAGTTCACTGCCAGATTTCTTTCATAATCTACTTTCCCTTTCCTAATTAAGCCCTTTATCCTCCTCTGCTGGACTCTGAATTTATCCCAGTCCTCTGGTCGGCTGCTTTTTCTGGCTAATTTGTACGCTTCTTCTTTTGTTTTGATATTATCCCTGATTTCCCTTGTTAGCCACGGATGCACTACCTTCCGTGATTTATTATTTTGCCAAACTGGGATGAAGAATTGTTGTAGTTCATCCATGTAGTCTTTAAATGCCTTCCATTGCATATCCACCGTCAACCCTTTAAGAATCACTTGCCAGTCAATCTTGGCTAATTCACGTCTCATACCCTCAATGTTACCTTTCTTTACGTTCAGAACCCTTGTTTCTGAATTAATAATGTCACTCTCCATCCTAATGAAGAACTCAACCCTATTATGGTCACTCTTGCCCAAGGGGCCACGCACAACATCTCTGCTAACTAACCCTTCCTCATTACTCAATACCCAGTCTAGAATAGCCTGCTCTCTCGTTGGTTCCACTACATGTTGGTTCAGAAAATTACCCTGCATACATTCCAAGAAATCCTCTTCCTCAGCACCCCTGCCAATTTGACGTTACAGAGCCGTTGTCCTCTTATCCAAATGCATGAGTTGCTGCAATATCTCTTTTGCGATAGGGTCAATAAAAGGAGAACAATAAATCTGTAATTGAATTCAAGTAATGTAATATTAAACAATCGCATTGCAGGGGCAATGTTCAAGTAACCAATGCCTATGAGTGAGAGATCATGCAGTCTCTATCCAGTCAATGATCCCTATTTATCGGAAGGAACGGCAGATTATGGTTTAAACAGAAGAAACCGAACACAAAAATCGGAACAGACACCATTGCTGGAGAAAATAAACATGTGACGTTTCGTGTCAAGACGTTTCTTCAGATTGTACTGAGTCTGAAAATGGGTCTCGATACGAAACGTCGCATATTATTTTTCGCCAAAGATGTCAGAGCCGCAAGGCAACCTATGTATCCGAATCGTCTTCTGCTCCGAGCCATTTTTTTCGGAACACAAGCAGGTGGATACGATGCCGGAGGTTACGTGTGAGCCCCACATTTTCCCGGGACCTGTCACAAGTTCACCCGCACAGGCCTGGAATAAACTTTAGCACGCTTCCTTGCCGTATTATTGGCAGAGTTACGTCTTACCTTTAAATCCTCATAATTTCAGCTGTGGAATCTTTGACTCCGTTTCGGGGACTTCAATTGTGGTGGATATGTCGGTCGCTATGTGAACGTCGTCATCACAGGCCCGGAAAATGTTTTGACCCTGTGCGATTTGAGAATGCCACAAATTCACAACTCTCTGGGTGAAAACGTCTTTCCTCATCTCAGTTCTTAATGGCCTACACCTCATTCTTACACTGCAGTCCCTGGTTCTGGGCTGCCCCAACATCGAAAATATGCTTCCTGCATCTAGCGTGACCAATCCCTTAAAAATGTAATATGTTTCTATGAGATCCCCTCTTGTCTTTCTAAATTCATGTGAGTACAAGCCCAGTCGCTCCATTCTTTCAGCATATGACTGTCCCGCTATCCCTGGAATTAACCTTGTAAATCTACGCTGCACTCCCTCAATAGCAAGAATGTCCTTCCTCAAATTAGGACACCAAAACTGCAAATAATACTCAGATGTGGTCTCTCCAGTGGCCTGTACAACTGCAGAAGGACAGCTTTGCTCCTCTACTCAACTCCTCTCTTTATGAAGGCAAACATGCCATGAGATTTCTTCACTGCCTGTTGTACCTCCTTGCTTACTTTCAGTGACTGATGTACAAGGAAACCCTGGTCTCGTTGTACTTTCCATTTTCCCAACTGGACACCATTCAGATAATAACCTCCTTCCCTTTCTATCCACCAAAGTGGATAACTTCACATGTATCCACATCATACTGCATCTTCTCTTTAATTTTTATATTGTCCCTGACTTCCCTTGTGAGCCACGGTCGTCCCTTACTCCCCTTGGAATCTCTCTTCCTCTTTGTAATGTAATGATCCTGCATCTTCTCAATTATTCCCAGAAATACCTGCCATTGGTGTTCCATCGTCATCCCTACTAGGGTTATTTTACAGAAGTTGGCCAGCTCCTCCCGCATGGCTCCATAGTCCCATGTGTTCAACTGCAATACCGACACTTCCGATTTTAACTTCTCCCTCTCAAATTGCAGATTAAAACGTATCATATTATGGTCACATCCTCCAGTCACAACCTCCTAATGGTTCCTATACCTTGAGATCCCGACTCAAATCCGGTGCATTACATAAAACTATATCCAAAATTGCTTCCTCTCTGGTTGGCTGCTCCAAGAATCCATCTCGGTGGCACTCCACAAACTTCCTTTCTTGGGGGCTAGTACCAGCCTGATTTACCTAGTCGACCTGCATGTTGAAATCTCCCATAACCACCGTTGTATTACATTTGTGACATGGTCATTATTACTCCAGGTGCAACTTGCACCCTATTTCCAGGCTACTGTTTGGGGGCCTGTACATAACTCCCATTAGGGTATTTTTACACTTACAATTCCTCAGATCTATCCTCAATGACCCTACATCTTCTGATTCTAAGTCACCCCTCGTAAGGGACTGAATTTCATTCCTGACCAACGGAGCCACCCCACGCCCTCTGCGCACCTGTCTGCCTTTTCGATATAACGTATACCCCTGAATATTCCGTTCCCAGCTCTGAACTACTTGCAGCCATGCCTGTAATTCCCACAACATCATATTCACCAATTTCTAGCTGAGCCTCAATTTCATCCACTTTATTTCTTGTGCTTCGTGCATTCATATATAACACTTTAAATTCGGTATTCACGTCTCCTCTCCCACCGGATCCTTTTTCACCTAAACTTGCACTCGTATCCCTTCTTGAACTTTCCGTCCCATTAATTGGGGAGCCTTTCGTAACTTTTCCTGGATCCTCTTCTCCTTTGACCCCATCCTCATTTTTCCATTTGCTACCCCTCTTCCCCGCTATTTAGTTTAGTGTAATCAGTCTGAAGAAGAGGCTCGACCCGAAACGTCACATATTCCTTTTCTCCAGAGATGCTGTCTGATCAGCTTGTTTGTATCGAGCCCACACACAAGATTAGAAGTTGTTCAGCCAGAGCTCAACCCACTTATCGGCATCTACATACAATGGTCTTGTGTTTCTTGTACATCTTGTGCGTGGTGGTGGAAACATTGGTGAAAACAGGGCCGTGACGTGAACGCTCTTTCCTTCACCCTGTCTGCCCAGCAAGACTACCCGTCTATCAGGAACCTCGATTGTTCATAGCCATCTGTTAAGAACACGACCAAATGAATAAGATGCCGGCTATCGCCCTGGTAACCCACTTATCCACGCAACGTGTCACCAGTACAGGCCTGTGATCACATTTTACGCATGAGGGAGACAGTGGAATCTCACGTTTAAATCCTCATCTTTTTTCAGCTGTGGAATCGTGTATTCAGTTGCTGGGACGACGTTGACCTTCAATTGTGGTGGAATTGTCGGACAATATGTGAACATCGTCATCCCAGGCCCGGATAAAACTTTAACCCTGTGCCAGGTTGAGATATTTGGCTCAGAACTCCCGCTCTTCCATGGAAAAGGTAGGCTGAAGTCCCCACTGGGGCTCTGGTGGTACACTGCCCCATAGCTTAGTTGAGCAATGCTCCTGATGATGAAGTCTGTGTATAACTATCTTACTGAAACCCCGTACCGTCTCTGACAACGATCTGCTATTTGCCATTGTTGGTTTAATCACCGGTCGGGGACCATCGCCCTCTCCGAACCTGAGCCCGTCCTTTAATGAAAACTCAGAGACACTCGTTGCACACGACGTCATCTATTTCGTCCGCAAACCTTATGCTGATAAACACGAGCCAGCATCAACAAAATCGCGTCTATTGAAACACGCTTGGAGCGTATCTCCCCGTTACCATACTACAGCACAATCCTCCCTTGAATTGCGGTGCAATCGCGATATTTTAACCTGCCTCAGCGCGGTACTAGAACATATTTTCTATAGGTTTCTTGATATAATACTATAACACCATGGGATGCAATCTGTTGTTTCAATTCTAATTTACCTGTTGCTCTTGCGTGCGGCTCCATTGCACTGATATGCATTTCGATTTAATTGTTTAATACTAAGAAGAGATTTTGATGCATCTCGCTTCACTTCACCACAGGAAAGGAATAGCATTAAATAGAAACGTAGAAGTAGGCCATTCCGCCAATCGAGCCAGCACCGCCATTCAATACGATCATGGCTGATCATCCAAAATGAGTGCCCCGTTTCTGCTTTCCCCCCATATCCCTTCAATCCGTTATCCCAGAGTTTTATATGTAACTGTCTCTTAAATACATCCTGCCTTTCGACTCAGTGGGACGTTTCCATCCCCACAGAAAACCTGGCGTTGGGAGCCAGTCCGATCCAATCCAGCACGGATGAAGGGGCAGTTGCTGAGCGCGCCAATGACGGTAACAGCGACAGCGACTTCAGGCATGGTTCGTGCTCGCGCACCAGCAAATCCAAGAACCCTTGGTGGAGAGTCGATCTAAATGAAACCTACCTGATATCAGATATAAGAATCACCAACAGAGCAGACTGCTGCTCGGACCAGCTCCAAGGAGCCGAGATTCGCATCGGGGACTCGCTGGAGCACGATGGCAATTTCAACAGACTGTAAGTATTCATAAGCAACCGCCTAATCTATTCATCTTCGGTGCCTTCTACGAATTCCACTGTTATTGGTACAATAATAACATGAGTGGATAAAAAAGAGAGATTCAGGAGGTTACGAATGGTTTCGCTGCGGGTTAAATACAAAATGTCTTCCTCTACTCCGGGTGCGTGAGACAATGATACAGAGCCGTAGTCCACTAACCCAATCGCACGAGGTGCTGCCGTATCGCTTTAGCGACGCGGGTTCATAAAAGGAGGTGCATAAATCTGTAATTGAAGTTAATTCAAGTTAAGTAATACTGAACCACCAGATTGCAGTGGCAATGTTTAGGTGACCAATGCCAATGAATGTGGCTCATGTAGACTCGATCCACTCAGCGATATCTGTGTGTCCGAACGAACTGCAGATGCAGATTTTAACCGAAGATATACACAAAAACTGGAGTAACTCGGTGGGTTGGACAGGAGCTATGGAGAAAATGAATAGCTGACGTTTCGGGTCGTGACCGTCCTTCAGTCTGATGAAGGGTCTCAAACCGAAACATCACCTATTCCTTTTCGCCACAAATGTTGCCTGAACCGCAAGGCCTCCTGTGTATCCGGAACCTTTCCTGTTCCTAGCCATCGGTTCAGAACACGAGCAAGTGGATACGATTTCTGCTATTGCCGCGAGAGCCCCACATATCCGCGCACGTGTCATCAGTACACCAGCACAGGCCTATGCTAACATTTGACACGCTTCCTCATATGCGCGATCGAGGCAGTGGAGCCTTAAATCTCTCATATTTTTTAGCTGTGGAATCGTTGATTCAGTTTCTTGGAAGACATTGACCTTCTATTGCGGTGGAATTATCGGTCGATATGTGAACGTCATCATCCCAGGCCCGGATAAAACGTTAACCCTGTGCGAGGTGGAGATATTTGGTTCAGAACTCCCGTACTTACATGGAAAAGGTAGGCTGAACGTCCCGAAGAGGCTCTGGTTTAACACAGCCGTACAACTTAGTGGAGCGATTCTACCGCTGATAAAGTCTGAGGATAACTTCCTTATTGAAGCCCAGTACCGTCTCTCCCAAAACTCTGCTCTTTCCTTTTCGTAGTTTAGTCACCGATATTGGACCCTCGTTGTGTCCGAACATGAGCCACAGTGCGTGTTCATGAAATCCCTGAGACACTCTGTGCACACGCTGTCATCCATTTCGTCTGGAGACCTTATGCTTATAAACACCAGCTACACACCATAAAATTACACACTTAAAGAAAAGTATCACCCTGCTATGATAGCCTTAACTTAAGTAGTTGTAAATCCCAATATGTTAACCCCTCAGTGCGGTGCTTGGTCTTATTTTCTGTATCGTAAATCCATAACACTACAACAACATACCACGAAATCTACTGATTTGTCTACTTTACCCGTTGCTCTAGTGTGCGGAATCATTGCACTGATGTACAGTATGATTAGATTTGATAGTAGAGACGACAGAATTCAATGCATCTCACTTTACTTGACCATATAAAGCAACACGAACATTAATGAAATACACTGCTGATACAAACCTTGATAGAAGGCATACACCCATCGTTAATAAACCTCCCCCTTACGTGTCAGTAAAGCTTTCCCACCCAACAGAAAACGTGGCGTTGGGGGCAAGTCCGACCCAGTCCAGCACGGATGAAGGGGCAGCTGCGGAGGGAGCCAATGACGGTAACAGCGACAACGACTTCAGGCATGGCTCATGCTCGCGCACCAGGAAATCGAAGAACCCCTGGTGGAGAGCTGATCTAACGGAAAGCTTCAACGTGTCAGACGTCATAATCATCAACAGAGCAGACTGCTGCTCCGACCAGCTGCAAGGAGCCGAGATCCGCATCGGGGACTCGCTGGAGAATGAGGGCAATTCCAACAGACTGTAAGAGTTCAGAAGCAATCACCGACTGCGGTGTCTTCTTATGCAAATTCCATCGTCACTGGTGCAATGATAAAATGAATGGGGAAAACAGATGCTGCGGGTGTAGAATGCAGTTGAAATTAAAATTTTGCTGCCATGATCCAGATGCGGGAGAAAATGATACAAAACTATTTTACACTTAATCAGTGGCATAAGCTGCTGACGTACCACTATCGCGAGGGGTTCATTAAAAATTAGGTGCTTATATCAAAATTGAAGTCGTGTAATTCTGAATAATGGGATTGCACTGGCAATGTTCACGTAACCAATGACTATGATTGAGAATAATTGCAGGCACGAACTACTCAGGGCTACCTATGTGAAGGAGCGATCTCCAGTTGCAGGCTTAAACCGAAGATAGACACAAAATGGTCAAGCAACTGCAGGTCGGACATCAAAAATCGAGAAAAGGAATAGCAGACGTTTTGGGATGAGACCCTCCTTCAGTGTATTCAGTGTGAAGAAAGGTCTCGCCTGAAACGTCACCTATTCCTTTTCTCCAGAAATGGTGTCTGACCCGCATGGTCTTCCGTGTGTACACAAAATTGCTGGGGAAACTCAGCGGGTGCAGCAGCATCTATGGAGCGAAGGAAATAGGCGACGTTTCGGGCCTAAACCCTTCTTCAGACACGGGTCGTCCGTGTACCCGGATCCACTCCGGTTGCTAGCCATCTGTTCGGAACACTAGCAAGTTTATACGAACCCGGCAATTGCCGTGGGAGTACCACATATTCGCGGACGGTGTCACCAATACACCAGCACATGCCTACGATAACCTTTGAGACGCTTCCTCATTCGCATGATCGAGACGGTGGAGTCTCACCTTTAAATCATCATCTTTTTCAGCTGTGGAATCGTTGATGCAGTTTTCGGGCCGAAATTGCTCTTCATTTGCGGTGGATTTATCGGTCGATATGTGAACATCATCATCCCAGGCCCGGATAAAACATTAACCCTGTGCGAGGTTGAGATATTTGGTTCAGAACTCCTGTACTTACATGGAAAAGGTAGGCTGGACACCGCGCTGATGCTCTGGTTGTATAACTTAGCTAAGCGATTCTCCCGCTGATAAAGTCTGAGTATAAGTTCCTTATTGAAGCCCAGTACAGCCACTTCCTACGCTCTGGTCTTTGCCATTCGTAGTTTTCTCGCCAGTCTTGGACCCTCGCTGTGTCCGAACATGAGCCTGGCTGTTCATGAAATCCCTGAGACGGTCGGTACATTAGCCTTCAACCAATTCGTCCGCAGACATTATGCTGACATACACCAGCCACGCACCAAAAATACACTTCTATTGAAGCATGGTTATAGAGTATCTCCCCGTTACCCGACTACAGAACGGTCCTCATGTGAGTTGCAGTGCAATCCCGATATTCATCTTACCTCAGCGCGGTTCGCAGACTAATGTTCCCAAGCCCTATTGCTATAATACGATGACACCATGTTATGCAATCTGTTGTTTTATTTGTACTTTACCTTTTGCTCCGGTGTGCGGCTTTATTGCACTGATGTGCAGTATGATTTGTTTGTGTAGCACAAAGAAGTGTTTGCACTGCATCACGCTTCACTTGACCACACTAAATGAGAACGAATATCAATGCAATCCACTGTTGACCCAAAACCTGACAGCAGGCCGACATCCCTTGGTATTAAATACCCACCTTTCGGTCCAGTGAGATGTTTCTCGCCCAACAGAAAACGCGGCGTTGGGATATTTGTTTAGGAACTCCCGTCCTTGCATGAAAAACGTAGACTGAAGTATCCGCTGAGGCTCCTGTTGTTCACAGACCCACAGCTTAAGTGAGAGAATCTCCCGTTGATAATGTTTGAAGATACTAACCTTACTGAAGCCAAGTACCCACAGCTCTGCTTTGTACCATTCTTAGATTAATCTCCAGTCTTGGACCATCCCTTTGTCCAAGCATGCACCTGTCTCCGAATGCATTGCCTGAGAGATACGGTGCACAATTAAACATCCATTCAACCCGGAGACCTCATGCTGATAGGCACCAGCCACGCCCCAACGAAATGCACATCTAATGAAACTCGATTGAAGAGTATCACCCAGCTATCATACTATTGAACTGTGCTATCTTTGAACTGTACTTGAACTGTGCTACCAATTGGTGCATGTGACAATACATGTCCTTTGTTCTTTTGTCCTATGTTGAGTAGTAGTGTAAACTCAATCTTTTCACGCGTCAGTGCGGTGTATAAATGTAAATCCATAACATTGACATGAAATCTATTGATTCTTCAACTTTACCTGGTGCTCTTGTCTGCGGCTTCATGGCACTGATGTACCGTAAGAGTTGATTCGATAGTAGTGACGATGGAATGCACTAGATATCGCTTCACTTGATCATGGTAAAGCAATAAGAATATTAATGAGATACCCTGCTGATCCAAACCTAATAGAAGTACTACATCCGTCGTTAATAAATCTCACCCTTTCGGCTCAGTGAGGTGTTTCCTACCCTACAGAAAACGTTGCGTTGACATCAAGTACGACCCAGTCCAGCACGTATCCAGGGGCAGGTGCTGAGAAAGCCAACGACGGTAACAGCGACAGCGACTTCAGGCATGGTTCATGTGCGCGCACATATAAATCCAAGGACCCTTGGTGGAGAGTCGATCTAAATGAAAGCTACAACGTGTCAGATGTAATAATCACCAACAGAGCAGACTGCTGCTCGGAGCATCTCGTAGGTGCCGAGATCCACATCGGAGATTCGCTGGAGAACGATGGCAATTTCAACAGACTGTAAGTATTCTGCAACAATAGCCGACTCTGCTCACCTGTGGTGTCTTATTCTGCTAATTCCACTGTCATTGCAATGATAAAATGACCTCACTGCAGAAAATAAACTAAAATTGCGCTGCGCTCACTCTAATGCGATGGAATATTATACACAGCCGTTGTCCACGTATCCAGTGTCATGGCCCGCTGACGTACATCTAGAAATGGGTTCAACAAAAGAACATGCATAAAGCAAACAATTCATTTATTTCATTTACTCGACAGTCCGATAGTGAATGGTGCGCGACAGTCGCGCGCATCATCATGCCCCTTCAAATACTTGATCTGCTCTGCAGAATATAAAGCCGGACAGTAAAAGCTTCTTTAGGTATGTGAAGAGGAAAACATTATTTCAGACCAAAGATGGTCCCTTGAAAACCTAAAAGGGTGAACTTATTATGGGGAACAAGGAAATGGCAGATGAGTTGAACAGGTACTTTGGGTCTGTCTTCACTAAGGAGGACACAAACAATCTTCCTGATATAGTAGTGGCCAAATGATCTGGGGTGACGGAGGAACAAAGAAATCCACATTAGGCAGGAAATGGTGTTGTATAGACTGACGGAAGGGCGATAAATCCCCAGGACCTGCTGGTCTGCATCGTAGGGTACTTAAGGAAGTGGCTCTAGAAATCCTGGATGATTTTATGCCCAACAAAATCCTGGAGCGCGGCGCGATACCGCGCGCAACTCCATACTCATTCGCGCTTCTCCATGCGACCGTCCCGCGCGGCCCACACGCTGCCCGTGCGTCACAACGCGACGAGGTCGCGTAAATGCGCGCAAATGATCGCCAAGTGAAACAGGTAACCGATGCCTATTATTAAGCATCATACACGCTCAATCCACTCAGGGCTACCTTTGTGTGTGTGGGAACGAACTGTAGATGCAGGTTTCAACCGAAGATAGACACAAAAAGCTGGAGTAACTCAGCCGACCGGAGAGCAACTCTGGAGAAAAAGTATACCAGACGTTTCGGGTAGAGAACCTCCTTCAGTCTCCAGGGACGATGTCTGACCCGGAAGGCTACTTATCTATTCGCAACCTCTGCTGTTCCGAACAGGAGCAAGAGGATACGATACCGTGAATTGCCACGGGAGCACCACATATCCCTGGAATGTGTCATCAATGCACCACCACAGACCTATGATAACTTTTGACACGCTTCCTCATACGCACGATCGAGACAGTGGAATCTTACCTTTACATACTCATCTTTTTTAGCTGTGGAATCGTTGATTCTGTTTCTGGAACGACATTGACTCTCAATTGTGGTGGTTTGATCGGTCGATATGTGAACATCATCATCAAGGGCCCGGATCAAATCTTAACCCTGTGTGAGGTTGAGATATTTGGTGCAAAACTCCCGCACTTCCGTGGAAAAGGTAGGCTGAATCCGCTGGCGCTCCGCCGCACAGCTTAGTTGAGCGAGTCTCCCGCTGATAATGTTTGAGAATGATTACATCACTGAAGACAAGTACCAGAATCCCCAACGTTCTGCTCTTTGTAATTCTTAGTTTAATCGCCAGTCTTTCACCCAACATTTGTCCAATCACGAGCCTGTCTACGAGTGTAATAGCTGAGAGACTCGCTGCACATGCTCACAGCCATTCAGTCAGAGACTTAGAAACATTGAAAATAGGTAGCTTGTCCATTCCTTGTATAATTTTATATGTTTCGATATAATGAGATCCCCCTCATCATTCTAAACTCTAGTGAATACAAGCCTAGTCTTTTCAATCGTTCGTCATATCACAGTCCCGCCATCCCAGGGATCAATCTTTTGAACCTACGCTGCACTGCTTCAATCACAAGGATGTCCTTCCGCAAATTCGTAGACCAAAACTGTACGCAATACTCCAAATGTGGTCTCACCAGAGCCCCATACAACTGAAGAAGAACCTCTTTACTTCTATACTGAAATCCTCTTGTTATGAAGGCCAATATTCCATTAGCTTTCTTCACTTGCCTGCTGTACCTGCACGTCAACTTTCAGTAGCCAATGTACAAGGACACCCAAGTCTCGCTGTACATCCCCCCTTATCTAACTTAACCCCATTGAGATAATAATCTGCCCCCTTGTTTTTGCCACCAAAGTGGATAACCTCACATGTATATATATTTTACTGCATCTGCCACGCTTCAGCCATGCGACCTAATACTATTCTGCACCAACGAAATCCGCATCTCATGAAACACGCTTGGAGAATACCACCCTGCTGTCAGATTATTGAACGGTCCTATCTTGCGAAGTCGTGCAATCTCATGATTTTAACGCCTCAGTGCGGTGTTGCGTCTTTTTTTTCCATAACCGTAAATGCATTACACTGTAATATCATGAAATCTATTGATTTTTCTACTTCATCTGTTGTACCATATCATGAAATCTATCGATTTTTCGACTTTATCTGTTGCTTGATTTGATTAGATTTGATAGTGGAGACGAGGGCATTCACTTCATCGCACTTCATTTGACCATAGTAAAGCAATGCACAGCATCACATACTAGTTGAGCGAGCCTCCAGCTGATAGTCTTTCTGGAGTCCAGAACCGTCTATCCCATCGTCCTACCCTATTTCCATTCTTAGTTTAATCGTCTTGGACCCTCGCATTGTCCAAACATGATCCTTTCTATGAATGAAATCCCTGAGACACTCGAAGCACGCACCCTCATCCATTAAGTCCGGAGACGTAAGCACCAGCCACGCAACAACAAATTGCACAGCTACTGAAACACCCTTGTAGAATTGCTCCCCGCTACAGACCACTGCATGGTCGTCCCTCGAGTTGTCGTGCAATCCCGATCATTTAATCTGCCGCAGCGCGATTCTTGGACATATTTTTTATAACCGTAAACTATAATACTGTAACACCATGTTATGCAACCTATTGATTTTACTTTTCACTTTACCTGTTGCTCTTGTGCACGGCTTCATAGTAATTATGTGTGATATGATTTGAGTGGATAGTACAAACACGGGTTTCCACTGCACCTTACATCAATTGGCCATACTAAATCAACACTTATATCAATGAAATACGTGATCCAAACCGTGATAGAAAGCCTACATCCGTCGACATTAAATATAGCCCTTGCGGCTCAGTGAGGTTTTTCCCAACGAACAGAAAATTTGTCTTTCGGAAAACCGTCGACCCAGTCCAGCGTGTATCGATGGGCAGGTGCTAAGCGAGCCAATGACGGTAACAGCGATACCGATTTCACGCATGGTTCATGCACACGCACCTGGAAATCCAAGAACCCTTGGTGGAGAGTCGATCTAATAGAGATCTTCAACGTGTCAGATGTGCGAATCACCAACAGAGCAGACTGCTGCTCGGACCGGCTCCGTGGAGCGGAGATCCGCATCGGGAACTCACTGGCGAACGATGGCAATCCCAAAGGACTGTGCGTATTCAGAAGCAAACGCCGACTCTATTCAGTTGCGGTGTCTTATTTTGTAAGTTCCATTGTTGCTGGAGCAGTGACGACATACGTGGGAAATAGAGTGAAGCTGCAGGTTATGGCCGATCTAAATGCAGAAAGCTGAATCTGAGAACACAACCCAGGTGCGAAAGAAAATGACATGGAGCCGCAGACCACTTATTCAGTGTCACGACCAGCTGATATACTTCCAGATCAATGGAGTACCTTCAATAAAATAAGATCAGTACATTTGAAGACAAAAGTGCTGGAGAAACACAGAGGGTGCAGCAGCATCTATGGAGCGAAGGAAATATGTAATATTTCGGGCCGAAACACTTCTTCAAGTCCTCTGCAGTTATCTGCTGTACCTTCTTAAATTCTTCAATGCATTTGTAATTGAAATTCATTCAAGTTATGTAGTATTGAGCAATCTGATGGCAGTAGCAATTTTCACCGATCATGCAGTCCCTACCCAGACAAGGTTACCTCTGTATCCGGACCCTCTCCTGTTCTTAGCCATCTTTTCAGGAAGGAAGCAAGTGGGCAGGATGCCTGAGGTAGCCGCAGGAGCCCCGTACATCCAAGGAATATGTCTCCAGTTCACCAACGCAGGACTATGAGAACTTTTAACACGCTTCCTCATCGGCATGACCGAAACAGTGGAGTCTCACTTTTCAATCCTCATCTCTACCATAGAAACATAGAAACATAGAAATTAGGTGCAGGAGTAGGCGATTCGGCCCTTCGAGCCTGCACCGCCATTCAATATGATCATGGCTGATCATCCAACTCAGTATCCCGTACCTGCCTTCTCTCCATACCCTCTGATCCCCTTAGCCACAAGGGCCACATCTAACTCCCTCTTAAATATAGCCAATGAACTGGCCTCGACTACCCTCTGTGGCAGGGAGTTCCAGAGATTCACCACTCTCTGTGTGAAAAAAAGTGCTTCTCATCTCGGTTTTAAAGGATTTCCCCCTTATCCTTAAGCTGTGACCCATTGTCCTGGACTTCCCCAACATCGGGAGCAATCTTCCTGCATCTAGCCTGTCCAACCCCTTAAGAATTTTGTAAGTTTCTATAAGATCCCCTCTCAATCTCCTAAATTCTAGAGAGTATAAACCAAGTCTATCCAGTCTTTCTTCATAAGACAGTCCTGACATCCCAGGAATCAGTCTGGTGAACCTTCTCTGCATTCCCTCTATGGCAATAATGTCCTTCCTCAGATCTGGAGACCAAAACTGTACGCAATACTCCAGGTGTGGTCTCACCAAGACCCTGTACAACTGCAGTAGAACCTCCCTGCTCCTATACTCAAATCCTTTTGCTATGAAAGCTAACATACCATTCGCTTTCTTTACTGCCTGCTGCACCTGCATGCCCACTTTCAATGACTGGTGTACCATGACACCCAGGTCTCGCTGCATCTCCCCTTTTCCTAGTCGGCCACCATTTAGATATTAGTCTGCTTTCCTGTTTTTACCACCAAAATGGATAACCTCACATTTATCCACATTATACTGCATCTGCCAAACATTTGCCCACTCACCCAGCCTATCCAAGTCACCTTGCAGTCTCCTAGCATCCTCCTCACAGCTAACACTGCCCCCCCCCCCCCCCCCCCAGCTTCGTGTCATCCGCAAACTTGGAAATATTGCCTTCAATTCCCTCATCCAGATCATTAATATATATTGTAATTAGCTGGGGTCCCAGCACTGAGCCTTGCGGTACCCCACTAGTCACTGCCTGCCATTGTGAAAAGGACCCGTTTACTCCTACTCTTTGCTTCCTGTTTGCCAGCCAGTTCTCTATCCACATCAATACTGAACCCCCAATGCCGTGTGCTTTAAGTTTGTAAACTAATCTCTTATGTGGGACCTTGTCGAAAGCCTTCTGGAAGTCCAGATACACCACATCCACTGGTTCTCCCCTATCCACGCTACTAGTTACATCCTCGAAAAATTCTATAAGATTCGTCAGACATGATTTACCTTTTGTAAATCCATGCTGACTTTGTCCAATGATTTCACCACTTTCCAAATGTGCTGCTAGCCCATCTTTAATAACTGACTCTAGCAGTTTCCCCACTACCGATGTTAGACTAACTGGTCTGTAATTCCCCGTTTTCTCTCTCCCTCCCTTCTTAAAAAGTGGGGTTACGTTTGCTACCCGCCAATCCTCAGGAACTACTCCAGAGTCTAAAGAGTTTTGAAAGATTATTACTAATGCATCCACTATTTCTGGAGCTACTTCCTTAAGTACTCTGGGATGCAGCCTATCTGGCCCTGGGGATTTATCGGCCTTTAATCCATTTAATTTACCCAACACCACTTCCCGGCTAACCTGGATTTCACTCAATTCCTCCAACTCCTTTGACCCGCGGTCCCCTGCTATCTCCGGCAGATTATTTATGTCTTCCTTAGTGAAGACGGAACCAAAGTAGTTATTCAATTGGTCCGCCATATCCTTGTTCCCCATGATCAACTCACCCTGTTTCTGACTGCAAGGGACCTACATTTGTTTAACTAATCTCTTTCTATTCACATATCTATAAAAACTTTTGCAGTCAGTTTTTATGTACCCTGCCAGTTTTCTTTCATAATCTATTTTTCCTTTCCTAATTAAGCCCTTTGTCCTCCTCTGCTGGTCTCTGAATTTCTCCCAGTCCTCCGGTATGCTGCTTTTTCTGGCTAATTTGTACGCATCATCCTTCGCTTTGATACTATCCCTGATTTCCCTTGTTATCCACGGATGCACTACCTTCCCTGATTTATTCTTTTGCCAAACTGGGATGAACAATTTTTGTAGTTCATCCATGCAGTCTTTAAATGTCTTCCATTGCATATCCACCGTCAACCCTTTTAGAATTAATTGCCAGTCAATCTTGGCCAATTCACGTCTCATACCCTCAAATTTACCTTTCTTTAAGTTCAGAACCATTGTTTCTGAATTAACAATGTCACTCTCCATCCTAATGAAGAACTCAACCATATTATGGTCACTCTTGCCCAAGGGGGCACGTACAACAAGACTGCTAACTAACCCTTCCTCATTACTCAATACCCAGTCTAAAATAGCCTGCTCTCTCGTTGGTTCCTCTACATGTTGATTTAGATAACTATCCCGCATACATTCCAAAAAATCCTCTTCCTCAGCACCCCTACCGTCTTTACCTGGAACAGGTACGCTGAAATTCCCGCTGACGCTCTCGCTCTGCACTGCATCGAACCGTATTTGGACAAAGATGGCGCCTGCCTGCGGCGTCTTTTGCAAAGCACAAGAACATCAAAGGATCAACATCAACTCCCAACAACCCCCCCGCATCAGGGAAACAGCAGAAATATGTGCCGTTTCGGATAAGCTGCATGGGCACCTGAAGGCTCTTGCAATTTCGCGACTCCCGCAGCTGCGGGAGCCCCAGACTTAAAACGTTGCTATGCTCGCTTGAAATCACCCGACCGGACGGAGGAACGCAGGTACTGTACCTGGAATGTCCGGGATGATCTCCAGAGCCGACGGGCTGGATCTTCCAGGAACAACGTAGCTGGAGCTGCCTCCAGTGTGTCCGGAAACGTGGCGACGGGCAGGGTTTCAGGTCAGACTGAAGCGCAGAGGACCACGGCCGCCACTCCCTACTATCCCACTGGCCAATGTACAGTCCCTTGAAAATAAAGTGGAGGACTTAAGGGCAAGGCTGCTTTATCAAAGGGTGCTGATGTAATGCTCTGTGTTCTTTCACCGAGACATGGCTCACCCCAGCTCCACAGACTCAGCGGTCCGGTCCAGCCTGATGGGATCTCCATCCACTTTATGGACCGTACACTGGCATTTGTAAAAGGGAGAGGATGGGGCGTCTGCCTCATGGTCAACTCTGCGTGGTGCTCAGACGTGGCAGTCCTGTACAACTCCTGCCCTCCATAACTCGAACATCTGGCGGTGAAGTGCCGTCCCTTCTACCTCCCAAGGGAATTCATCTCCATCATCCTGACCGCGATCTACATCCCACCCCAGGCAGACGTCCGGCTGGCACTGGAGGAGCTGTACGCCATGGTCAACAGACACCAGACGTCTTATACCGGGGCGTTCACCATCATAGCTGGGGACTTCAATAAAGCCAACCTGAAGAAATCGCTCCCAAACTTCCACCAACATGTCTCCTGCTGCACCAGAGGACCAAACACCCTCGATCACGACGACACCACCATTAAGAATGCCTATCGCTCTATCCCTCGCCCTCACTTCAGTAAATCCGACCATACCGCGGTGCTGCTTCTTCCTTCTTTCAGACAGCAATTGAAGAGCACCCCCCCCCCCCCCCCCCCCCCCCCCCCCCCGAGGTAAGGACTGCACACAGCTGGTCGTGGGTGGAGGGGGGGGGGCAGAGTATTGTTTGGAGTGTGTAGATTGGGCAATGTTCAGGAATCTGCAACGGACCTGAACGAATACACCACAGTCGTTACAGACTTCATAAAGAAATGTGTAGAGGACTGCATATGAACTATGAGATTCGCACTCTTCTGAAGAACGGGCACTCATGTCTGATGATACAGTGGTCTACAAGAAGTCAAGATACGATCTTGGTAAGGCCATCAAAAAGGGGAAAAGGGACTGCTCCAAACTAGAGGATGAGACAGATGTTCGGCAGCTGTGGCGGGGCTTGGATGCAATCACCTCCTACAAGGCGAGATCAGGAGGCAGCTCGAATGACGGCAAAACATCACTCCCTGACGAGCTCAATGCGTTTTACGCAAGCTTTAATAGGGAGAACACTGATGTGCCTTATCGAGGCCCCATTCGCTGTGATGATATTTCTGTCACCATCACAGAGGCTGACGTCAGATATACTTCAGAGGGGTGAACCCTCGAAAAGCGCCTGGACCTGATGGTATACCCGGTCGTGTTCCAAAAACCTGTGCGGCGCAACTGGCTGGAGTTTTTACTTCCTCTCACTTCTTAGTTCTGAGGTTCCCACCTGCTTCAAAAGGGCATCAATTATACCAGTGTCCGATAAGAGTACGGTGACGTGCCTCAATGACTATCGAACAGTGGCACTAACGTCGGTGGTGATGAAGTGCTTTGAGAGGTTGATCATGCCGCAAATCAACTCTACCTCGACCAAAACCTGGACCCACTGCAGTTTGCTTACCGTCACAACAGATGTTGTGTCACAACGGTGGATGCGATCTCGTTGGCTCTCCACTCCGCTCTGGACCACTTGGACAACAAAAACTCATATGTCCGGCTGTTATTCATTGATTACAGCTCGGCATTTAATACAATCATCCCCTCCAAGCGGGTTACCAAACTCGCATATCTGGGTTTCTGCGCATCCCTCTGCAATTGGTTCATCGATTTCCTCATTCACAGACCACAGTCAGTTCGTATTGGTGGAAATGTGTCAGCCTCAATAACAATCAGCACGGGAGCACCTCAAAGCTGCGTGCTTAACCCCCCTGTTGTACTCACTTTATACTCATGACTGCGTAGCCGGTCATGGTGTGAACTCCATCATCAAGTTCGCTGACGACACCACTTTTGTGGGACTTATCACTGATGGGGACGAGATATATTATAGAAGTGAGATCGACCGACTGACCAAATGGTGCCTGCACAATAACCAGGCCCTCAACACCAGCAAAACCAAGCAACTGATTGTGGACTTTACAAGGGGGAGGATGGGGACACACATTCCCGTTTATATCAACGGGTCGCTGGTGGAAAGGGTCAACAGCTTCAAATTCATGTGCGTGCATTTTCAGAAGATCCCTCTTGGACCGAGAATACTGATGCAATCATAAATAAAGCACATCAGCGCCTCTACTTCCTGAGAAGATTACGGAGAGTCGGTATGTCAAGGAGGACACTCTCTAATTCTACAGGTGCACAGTAGAAAGCATGCTGACCGGTTGCATCGTGGCTTGGTTCGGCAACGTGAGCTCCCTGGCGCTGAAAAGACTACAACAAGTGACAAACACAGCCCACTCCAACATCGGTTCTGACCTCCTGTCCATCGTGGAGATTTATCACAGTCGCGTGTCAAAAAGGCTGGCAGTATCCTCAAGGACCCACTCCACCCCAACCACACACTCATCTCCCTGCTACCTTCAGGTCGAAGGTACTGGAGCCTGAAAACTGCAGCGACCAGGTTCAGGAACAGCTACTTCCCCACAGCCATCAGGCTATAAAACTCGGCTCGGACAAAACTCAGAACATTAATAGCCCATTATCTGTTTATTTGCACTTTATCAGTTTAATTATTCATGTGTGTATATATGTATCAAATGGTATATGAACACACTGATCTGTTCAGTATTCGTGCCAACTATGTTCTGTTGAGCTAAAGCAAAGGAAGAATTTCATTGTCCTATCAGGGACACATGACAATAAAACTCTCTTGAGCTCTTGAAGTCACGCTGATAATGTTTGAGGATAACTACCTTCCTGAAGCACATTGTCGTCTTTCTCAACAACAATGCACTTTACCATTTTTATTTAAATCGACTGTCTTGGACCCTCATGTTGTCCAAACATAATCCGGTCTATGAATGACATCCCCGAGACACTCGGTGCACGCACCGTCATCCATTCAGTCCGCAGAGCTGAAGCAAATAAACATGAGCCACACAGCAACGAATTGCACACCTATTGAAACACTTTTAAATCGTGTCTGTCCGTCATCTGACTACCGAGCGCCCCTCTCTTGAGTTACAGAGTTTTAATAGTAATCATTGTTTCACAGCATGGAAACAGGCCCTCCGCCCCTATAGGTCCACACCGGCCATCTAGACCCACCTACCTGCTTTCGGCCCATATCCCTCTGAACATGTCATATCCGTGTACCTCACCAAACATTTCTCAAATGTCCCGATAGTACCTGCCTCAACTACGTCCTATGGGAACTCGTTCAAGACATCTGCCATCTTTTGCGTGGAAAAGTTACCTCTATGGTTCTTATCAAATCCCACTCACCTTAAAGCCACGATTCTCGATTCTCCGAATGTCGGCAGGAGACTCCGAGCGTCTAACCGATAAATGCCTCTTATGATTTTATACACCTATATATGATAACATATATATCATCTCCTGCGCTCCAAGGAATAGTCATATCTTGCTAAACCTCTCACCATAGCTCAGACCCTCGAGTTCTGTCAACACACTCGTAGAACTTCTCTGCGCCCTTTCCAGTTGACAACATATTTCCTATAACATGGTGGCCAAAGCTGAACACAATGTGGCCTCATCAACGTCTTACACGACTGCAACATGTCCTCCCAGCGTCCATAGTCAATGCTGTAACTGATGAATGCCAATGTGCCAGGCACCGTTGTGACCACCCTATCTACCTGTGATGCCACTTTCACCGAATTATTTACCTGCAATCCTCGACCCACCTGCTCTACAATCTTACTCAGAATACCACCGTTGTGGATGTTCTGCCCATGTGATTCCTCCCAAACGCGACATCTCACATTTATCTTCATTAAATTCCACCAATCATTCCTCGTCACCTGCCCAATCGATCAAGATCCTACTGCAAATGTTGACAACAATCTTCACTGTCTACATATGCAAACTTTCAAATCTTACCGTGTATGTTCTCATCCAAATAATTCATGTAGATGACAAACAGCAAAGGGCCCCGTACAGAAACCTGAGGCAAACCACCAATCACAATCTTCCAGTCCGAAAAGCAGCCTTCCACCATCACCCTCTGCTTCCTTCCATGAAGCCAATATTCTATCCATTCAGTTGTCTCTCTTTGAGTGGCATTTCCCCTCTAAACCTCCAGAGCAGCCAACCACTCGGAACTTTCTTAAATGCCTCAGTAAAATCCATGTATACAACGACTGTAGTTCTGACATAATCACCTAATTTAGGTCACATCTTGAAAGAACATTTAATTTGGTGAGTCACGACCTCCAACACACAGGTCGTTGACTATCCCTGATCTGCACGTCAATCTAAGTACATGCATATCCTATCCGCCAGAATAGTCTCTTGTAACTTTCCGAGCACAGATGTCAATCTCGCTGGCCTGTAGTTCCCAGCCCTTCCCTACAGCCCGTCTTGAATAGAGGCACAGCATTTGCCTCCTTCCAATCTTCCGACATCTCACCTGCATGTAACGACGACATAAATCTCAACGAGGGCTCGTGCAATTTCCTCCCTAGCTCCCCACAATGTCCGTGGACAAATCTGATCAGTTGTAGTGCAATCGCCACCTTTCACCGTGCGTCAGTTCGCTTCTTGGACTTAATTTATAAAGCCGTAAAGGAACAACGCTGTTACACTAAACGATCTTGTTACACTAAACTCTGTTTGACTTACCTGTTGCCCTTTTGTGCGGATTCACTGCACCGATGTATAGTATGATTTAATCGGTTAGTGCAAACAAGGGCTTCCACTGCATCTCAGTTCAATTGAACGTAACAATTCGAATATCAATACACTGCGAATTCAAACCTTGATAGAAGGCTTAGATCCGTCGGCATCAAATATAATGGAATACATTGTCCATGCGCGTCAGTCAAGTGTTTCCCACCCAACAGAACCCGTGGCACACGGAGCACCGCCGACCCAGTCCGGCACTAATCATGAGGCACCTGCTGAACTAGCCATTGACGGGAACAACGACAGCGACTTCAGGCATGGTTCATGCGCGCGCATCAGTAAATCCAAGGACCCTTGGTGGAGAATGGAATTAAAGGAAAGCCACAGCGTGTCAGTTGTAAGAATCACCAACATAGCAGACTGCTGCTCGGAACAGCTGTTAGGTGCCGAGATCCGCATCGGGGACTCGCTGGAGAACGATGGCAATTCCAACACACTGTAAGTATTTAGAAACAAACGCCGACGTAATACAGCTGCGGGATCTTGTTCTGAAAGTTCCATTGTTACTGTTGCGGTGTTAACCAGAATGGGGTACAGAGAGAAGCTGCAGGATAAGACTGAACTCACTGCAGAAAAAAATGAACCTGTGCACCGCCGATGCAGATGCGAGAGAACGTGATAAAGTGCCGTAGACCGGTGGAAAGAGCTCCTCACGTATATCTATAGCGGTGGGATCAATGAAAGGATATTATTATAGCTGCATTTTAAATTAATTCTAATTATGTAATATCGGACAATCGGATTGCAGTGGCAATGCTCTGGTTACCAGTCCTTATGGGTGACGGATCATGCACTCTCTGTCCAGACAAGGCCATCTATATCACCGGGTCCTCTCCTGTTCCTAGCTATTTGTTTGTGACACAAGGCAGTGGGGAGGATGCCAGAGTAGCCACGGGAGTCCCCGACATCGCATACACCTCTCATCAGTTCACCAGCACAGGCCTACGATAACAAACGCGTTCTCATCCGTCTTGATCGAGGTTGCGGAGTCTCACTTTCAATCATTCCTTTCAGCTGTGGAACCGTTGATTCAGTTGCTTTGACAACACTTACCTTCAATTGTGATGGACTTGTTGGTCGATATGTGAACATCTTCTTGCCGGGACAGGATAGAATCTTGACCTTGTGCGAGGTTGAGGTATTTGCTTCAAAACCTCCTGATACTGTTTTCTCGTTGATAACTGGAACAAATCTACCATCTGGAGCTGGAACAGGTAGGCTCAAATCCCCGCTAAGACAGTGGTTGTAGACACTGAGGCATTCTCAGACATGCTATCTCTCACTGATACTATTTCTTACGGAGGGAATCACGTTAGCCCGAGATTCACTACCCTCTGGCTGAAACAAATCCTCCTAATCTCCTTCCAAATGGAATGTCCTTTTATTCTGAATCTCTGCCCTTTGGTCGTAGACTCTCTCACTACGGAAAACTTGCCCCCTACATTCACACTTTCCAGGCCTTTCACTGTCCAATAAGTTTCAATGAGATCCCCGATGATCCATTACTATTCCAGCAAATACAGGGCCCGGAGCAGTCAAAGGATGTCCACATGTTAACCCATCATCCGTGGGATCAGTCTCGTAATCCTCCCTTGGACACTCTAAAATGCCAATAAATCGCTCCTCACATATGAGGCCCAAAACAGTTCACAATATTCCAAATGCGCGCTGCCCAGTGCTTTATAAAGCCTGAGCATTAGACCCCTGCTTTTTTTTAATTTTCTTGCTATCGATATAAATGCTAACATTTAATTTTCCGTCCTTACTACCGGTTGAACTTGCAAATAAACCTTTTGGGAAACCTGCACAAGGACTCCCAAGTCCATTTGCACCTCCGATTTCTGAATCATTTCCCCCCCATCAAAAAACAGTCAGCATTTTTATTTATTTTACTACATGGCATGAGCATTCACTTTGTTATGCTGTTATCTCCAACTTATTTGCATCTCTCCCAACCCGTACAAATCATTCTACAGAATCGCTGCTGCCTCTACATGATCTGGCCCTCCACCTATCTTTGTATTGTACGCAACATTGGCCATTCATTCCATAATTGAAATCATTGATATACAACGCGACGGTCCCGACACTAAACCCTGCGAACACCGCCAGTCACTGGCAACAACCAGAGAAAGCCCCTTTATTACCACTATTTGCCTTCTGCCATACAGCCAACCTGCTATCCATGCTGGTGTCTTCTCTCTAATGCCACGGGATCTCGTGTTCAGCAGCCTCCAATCCTGCACTTTATCAAACGCCTGAAAATCCAACTAAACAACACCCACTGGTCCTATTATTTATGCCCTTCTCCCTATGTTATCGTGTGCTTCTAACTTCTCAGAAACCTCATCTTATATAATGAACTATAAATTCCTATCAACCAATGAAGTCAGGATTACCACACTATAGTTTTCTCCCTTTTGCTTTGCTTCCTTCGTAACAGTGAAGTAAGATTGACAATTCGAGTCCTCTGGGGCCACTCCTGACCCTGGTGAGTCTTGAAAAATTACTACCAAATACACCACAATCCCTAAAGCCACCTCTTTCAGTTGAGTATAGCCCACCTGGTCCAGATTCAGATCTTTCATCATCCCAAGCACCTTCTCCTTGGTAATAACACGTCCAACAACTGCTGCCATAGAGTCATAGTGGTACAGTGTTGTAACAAGCCATTTGCCCCAACTTGCCCACACCGGCCAACATGTCCCAGCCACACTAGTCCTCTGACGCTCGTCAATTTCAGACACATTGCTTGTGTCTGCTATGAGTTCTGACGCAAACAACGTATTCAATTTGTCTGCCATGTTTCTATTCCCCATTACTACTTCTCCAGCGTCATTTTCCTATATTCCAATGTCCACTCTTGCCTCCATTTTACTCTTTATATATCTGAAGTAACTTTAGGTATCCTCTATTATATTATTGGCTTGCTTGCCTTAATATTTAATATCTTCTCTCATTATTGTATTTTAAGTTACACACTGTTGGTTTTTAAAAGCTCCCAATCATCTAGGGGACTAGGGGAGACTATGTGTTCGGCACGGACTAGAGGGGTCGAGATGGCCTGTTTCCGTGCTGTAATTGTTATATGGTTATATGGTGTTATATGGTTATCTAGCTGCCCGCTCATATTTGCTATATTATACGCCTTCATTTGTGCTTTTAACATATCTTTGATTTCCTTTGTCAGCCACGGTCATCTTATTAATTCATAGCACCTTTCTTCTTCATTACAATTAAAATGTGCTGCATTTTCCCAATTACCCCCAGAAAATCCTGCCATTGCTGCTCCGCCATCATTCCTGCTCGGGTCCTTTTCCAATCAACCCGAGCCAGTTTCTTCCTCATGCCTCAGTTATTATCATTACTCGGCAGTAATACCAGCACATCTGATTTCTTCTTCTCCCTCTGCAGAGTGAATGTTATCATATTATGGTCACTGCCTCTTAGGGGTTCCTTTACCTTCAGCTCCATAATCAATCCTGTTCGTTACGCAATACCAAATACAGCATTGCCTTTTCGCTCGGATGATCAACTGCACGCTGCTCAATCAAGGAGCGATCCCAGAGACACTCAACACATCCATTCTCTTGTGATCCAGTAGCAAGTGATTATCCAAGTATTTCTGCATTTTGAAATTCTCCATCATAACTGTAACATTGCCGTTCTTCATGATCGATTGTATCTCCTGATGTAATTTACACCGTCCGTTCTGGCTACTATCAAAGGCATGTGTATAACTCCCATTAGATAATTTTTGCCTTGGCAGTTTCTTAACTTAACCCACACAAATGATATACTTTCTGATCCTGTGTCATCCCTTGCTAAGGATTGAATTTAATTATTTACCACTTGAGCCGTTGGCGGCGCTGCCTTAGCAGCTGCGGCTTGCCTGCAGTCCGTCTGTTTTTTTCTTTTTTGTTGTTGTTCCTTTGTTCTGTTTTAGTTAATGTTTGGTTTATTAGGTTGTGTATGTGTGTGGGTGGGGGGAGGGGGAGAAACATGTTTTTGGTCTCTTCCTTCGGGGGGATGCGGCTTCTCTTGTCGTATACCCCGTCTCTGTCTCCGCCGAGGCCTAATAGCGGAGCTGGCGGCCTCGGAGCTGGGGCAGCGTTCCAGCGGTAGCAGTCGGACTCCGGTGCTGTGGTGTTCCAGCGGCAGCCTCAGCCTCTTATTCCTTTTTAAACTTTATGCACTATTATTTCTCCTGGAGATTTCAGTAAGCTCTCCTCTGAACTTCTTCCCTTTAATTTCTCCCCTTACATTTCCAAATTGTACGCCATTGCCCCCCCCCCCTCTCCCCCCTCCAAAGCTAATAGAAGGGTAATAAATCCCACCCTTTCGGCTCAGTGAGGTGTTTCCTAACCTACAGAAAACTTTGCGTTGGAATCAAGTACGACCCAGTCCAGCACGTATGCAGGGGCAGGTGCTGAGAGAGCCAACGACGGTAACAGCGACAGCGACTTCAGGCATGGTTCATGCGCGCGCACATATAAATCCAAGGACCCTTGGTGGAGAGTCGATCTAAATGAAAGCTACAACGTGTCAGATGTAAGAATCACCAACAGAGCAGACTGCTGCTCGGAGCATCTCGTAGGTGCCGAGATCCGCATCGGGGATTCGCTGGAGAAAGATGGCAATTTCAACAGACTGTAAGTATTGGGAAACAAACGCCGACTCTACTCACCTGTTATGTTTTCCTCTGCAAATTCCACTGTCATTGCAATGATAAAATGACCTCACTGCAGAAAAAAAACTGAAATTGCGCTGCGCTCACCCTGATGCGAGGTAAAATTATACAGAGCCGTTGACCACGTATCCAGTGGCATGGCCCGCTGACGTACATCTATAGCAATGTTCAACAAAAGGACATGCATAAAGCAAACAATTCATTTAATTCATTTACGCGACAGTCCGATAGTGACTGGCGTGCGACAGTCGCGCGCATCATCATGCCCTTTCGAATGTTATTTGCTCTGCAGAATATAAAGTCGGACAGTAAAAGCTTCTTTAGGTATGTGAAGAGGAAAACATTAGTTCAGACCAAAGATGGCCCCTTGAAAACGAAAAGGGTGAATTTATTATGGGGAACAAGGAAATGGCAGATGAGTTGAACAGGTACGTTGGGTCTGTCTCCACTAAGGAGGACACAAACAATCTTCCTGATATAGTAGTGGCCAAATGATCTGGCGTGACGGAGGAACTGAAGGAAATCCACATTAGGCAGGCAATCTTGTTGTATAGACTGATGGGACTGAAGGCCGATAAATCCCCAGGAACTGCTGGTCTGCATCACAGGGTAATTAAGGAAGTGGCTCTAGAAATCCTGGATGCATTGGTGACAATTTTCCAATGTTCTATAGACTCAGGGTCAGTTCCTGTGGATTGGAGAGTAGCTAATGTTATCCCACTTTTTAAGAAAGGCGGGAGAGAGAAAACAGGGAATAATAGACCAGTTAGCCTGACATCGGTGGTGGGGAAGATGCTGGAGTCAAATATAAAATATGAGATAGCCGAACATTTAGATAGCAGGAGGTACACACAATTGCTGGGGAAACTCAGCGGGTGCAGCAGCATCTATGGAGCGAAGGAAATAGGCGACGTTTCGGGCCGAAACCCTTCTTCAGACAGCAGGAACGGGATCGGTCCGAGTCAGCATGGATGTATGAAGGGGAAATCATGCTTGACTAATCTACTGGATTTTTCTTTTGCAGATGTAACTAAGAATAGGGAGAAAGGAGAGCCAGTGGATGTAGTGTACCTGGACTTTCAGAAAGCATTTGATAAGGTCCCACATAGGAGATTATTGGCAAAATTAGGGCACATTGTATTGGGGATAGAATGCTGCATGGATAGTGAAGTGGTTGGCAGACAGGAAACAAAGAATAGGGATTAACGGGCCCCTTTCAGAAGGACAGGCAGTGACTGGTGGGGTACCGCAAGCCTCGAAGCTGGGATCGCAGTTATTTACAATATACCTCAATGATTTGGATGAAGTAGCATTAGCAAATTTGCAGTCGACACAAAGCTGGGTGGCAGTGTGGGCTGTGACTTGGACAGGTTGGAGGAGTGCGCGGATGCATGGCAGTTGAAGATTAATGCGGATAAATGTGAAGTTATCCCCATTGGTAGCAGAAACAGGAAGACAGACTACTATTTAAATGGCGTCAAATTGGGAAAAATGGGATAAAACGGGATCAAGGGGTCCTTGTACATCAGTCTATGAAAGTAAGCATGCAGGTGCAGCAGGCAGTGAATAAAGCGAATGGCATGTTGGCCTTTATAACACGAGGAACCGAATATAGGAGCAAAGAAGTCCTGCATTTGTACAGAGCCCTAGTGAGACCACACCTGGCGTATTGTGCACTGTTTTTGTCCCCTAATTTGAGGAAGGACATTCTTGCCATTGAGGGAGTGCATCGTAGGTTTACAAGGTTAATTCCCGGGATGGCGGGACTGTCATATGCTGACAGAATGGAGCAGCTGGGTTTGTACACTCAGGAGTTTAGAAGGATGAGAGGATACCTCATCGAAACATGTAAGATTGCTAAGTGTTTGGACGCTCTATAGGCAGGACATATATTCCAGATGTCGTGTGAGTCCAGAACCAGGGGCCACAGTTTAAGAATAAGGAGTAAGCCATTTAATAATAATAATAATGGATGGGATTTATATAGCGCCTTTCTAATACTCAAGGCGCTTTACATCGCATTATTCATTCACTCCTCAGTCACACTCGGTGGTGGTAAGCTACTTCTGTAGCCACAGCTGCCCTGGGGATGACTGACGGAAGCGTGGCTGCCCTTCTGCGCCTACGGCCCCTCCGACCACCACCAATCACTCACACACACATTCACACACAGGCAAAGGTGGGTGAAGTGTCTTGCCCAAGGACACAACGACAGTATGCACTCCAAGCGGGATTCGAACCGGCCACCTTCCGGTCGCCAGCCGAACACTTAGCCCATTGCGCCATCTGTCGTCCCAATTTAGAGCGGAGACGAGGAAACACTACTTCTCACAGAGAGTCTGTGGAATTCTCTGCCTCAGAGGGCGGAGGCGGCAGGTTCTCTGCATGCTTTCAAGAGAGAGCTAAATAGGGCTCTTAAAAATAGTGGACTCAGGGGCTAAGGGGGGGGGGAGGCAGGAACGGGGTACTGATTGGGGATGATCAGCCATGATCATATTGAATGACGGTGCTGGCCTACTCCTGCACCTGTTGTCTATTGTCTATTGTAAATAGAGTCAGCGTATTGAAACATTGATAAAACTATTTTTTGCTATAAAATTTCATTTACATATAAAGTTTCAGAATTACCCCCAACAAACACAACATTGTATTCAATTAAAGCAGTTTGAGGGTTTGAACCCAGCTTAAGAATTAGTTTGCAATTTTTTTTTAAACGGTGTTAGTTAAATTGTTGGTGGTTATTTAAAAAAAATTATCTAGTTACTAGTGTTCTTTTAGGATACAAATCTGCAATCCTTACCTGGATGTTAACTTTTGAAACACCCTTAACTAAGGATGTTTCAAAAATATGTATTAAAGTGTTACTCTGAAGGCATTACTCTGAAAGCATTTTTGCTTACGGCGTAATTATTTTCTCATTGTGGCCGACTGCGTATCTGCGGCGCGTGGCGGCCCTTCTTTACGCACGGTGACGTAATCATCCGTCACCTCGCGCTGCACGAGCGAAGTCAGGACGCCTGCGTACGACCGCAATACGCCTGCGCGCATACGCGATACGACACGCCGGAGGCGCGCGAAGAATTTATGCCCAACAAAATCCTGGAGCGCGGCGCGATACCGCGCGCATCTCCATAATCCTCCGCGCTTCCCCATGCGACCGTCCCGCGCGGCCCACGCGCTACCCGTGCGTCTCAACGCGACGAGGTAGCGTAATGAGCGCAAATGATGGCCAAGTGAGACAGGTAACCAATGCCTATTATTAAGCATCATGCACGCTCGATCCACTCAGGGCTACCTTTGTGTGTGTGGGAACGAACTGCAGATGCAGGTTTCAACCGAAGTTAGACAAAAATAGCTGGAGTAACTCAGCCGATCGGAGAGAAACTCTGGAGAAAAAGTATAGCAGACGTTTCGGTTAGAGAACCTCGTTCAGACTCCAGGGACGATGTCTGACCCGGAAGGCTACTTTTCTATTCGCAACCTCTGCTGTTCCGCACAGGAGCAAGAGGATACGATGCCGTCAATTGCCACGGGAGCACCACATGTCCCTGGAATGTGTCATCAATGCACCACTACAGGCCTACAATAACTTTTGACACGCTTCCTCATACGCACGATCGAGACAATGGAATCTTAACTTTACATACTCATCTTTTTTTAGCTGTGGAATCGTTGATTCTGTTTCTGTGACGACATTGACTTTCAATTGTGGTGGATTTATCGGTCGATATGTGAACATCATCATCCCAGGCCCGGATCAAACCTTAACCCTGTGTGAGGTTGAGATATTTGGTGCAAAACTCCCGCACTTCCGTGGAAAAGGTAGGCTGAATCCGCTGGCGCTCCGCCGCACAGCTTAGTTGAGCGAGTCTCCCGCTGATAATGTTTGTGAATAATTACATCACTGAAGACAAGTACCGGAATCCCCAACGTTCTGCTCTTTGTAATGCTTAGTTTAATCGGCACTTTCACCCTACATTTGTCCAAGCACGAGCCTGTCTACGAGTGCAAACCTGAGAGACTCGCTGCACATGCTCACAGCGATTCAGTCAGAGACATAGAAACATTGAAAATGGTTAGCTGGGCCAGTCCTTGTATAATTTTATATGTTTCGATATGATGAGATCCCCCTCATCTTTCTAAACTCTAGTGAATACAAGCCTAGTCTTTTCAATCGTTCCTCATATGACAGTCCCGCCATCCCAGGGATCAATCTTGTCAACCTACGCTGCAGTGCTTCAATCACAACGATGTCCTTCCGCGAATTCGTAGACGAAAACTGTACGCAATACTCCAAATGTGGTCTCACCAGAGCCCTATAAAACTGCAGAAGAACCTCTTTACTCCTATACTGAAATCCTCTTGTTATGAAGGCCAATATTCCATTAGCTTTCTTCACTGCCTGCTGTACCTCCACGCCAACTTTCAGTGGCCAGTGTACAAAGACACCTAGGTCTCGCTGTACCTCCCCCCTTAGCTAACTTAACCCCATTGAGATAATAATCTGCCCCCTTGTTTTTGCCACCAAAGTGGATAACCTCACATGTATATATATTTTACTGCATCTGCCACGCTTCAGCCACGCGACCTAATACTAATAAGCACCAGCCCCGCACCAACGAAATCCGCATCTCATGAAACACGCTTGGAGATTACCACCCTGCTGTCAGATTATGTAACGGTCCTAGCTTGAAAAGTCGTGCAACCTTATTATTTTAACGCCTCGGTGCGGTGTTGGGACTTTTTTTCCATAACCGCAAATCCATTACACTGTAATACCATATCATGAAATCTATCGATTTTTCGACTTTATCTGTTGCTTGATTTGATTAGATTTGATAGTGGAGACGAGGGCATTCACTTCATCGCACTTCATTTGACCTTAGTAAAGCAATGCACAGCATCACATACTAGTTAAGCGAGCCTCCAGCTGATAGTCTTCCTGGAGTCCAGAACCGTCTATCCCATCGTCCTACCCTATTTCCATTTTAGTTTAATCGTCCTGGACCCTCGCATTGTCCTAACATGAACATTGTCCTATGAATGAAATCCCCGAGATACTCGATGCACGCACCCTCATCCATTAAGTCCGGAGACGTAAGCACAAGCCACGCAACAACAAATTACACACCTACTGAAACGCCCTTGTAGAATTGCTCCCCGCTACAGACCACTGAATCGTCCTCTCTCGAGTTGTTGTGCAATCCCGATCATTTAATCTGCCGCAGCGCGATTCTTGGACTTCTTTTTTTATAATCGTAACCTATAATACGTTAACACCATGTTATGCAACCTATTGATTTTACTTTTCACTTTACCTGTTGCTCTTGTGCACGGCTTCATAGAGATGATGTGTGATATGATTTGAGTGGATAGTACAAACACGGGTTTCCACTGCACCTTACATCACTTGGCCATACTAAATCAATACTTATATCAATGAAGTACGTTGATCCAAACCGTGATAGAAAGCCTACATCCGTCGGCATTCAATATCGCCCTTGCGGCTCAGTGAGGTTTTTCCCAACGAACAGAAAATGTGGCTTTCGGAAAACCGTCGACCCAATCCAGCGCGTATCGATGGGCAGGTGCTAAGCGAGCCAATGACGGTAACAGCGATACCGATTTCACGCATGGTTCATGCACACGCACCTGGAAATCCAAGAACCCTTGGTGGAGAGTCGATCTAATAGAGATCTTCAACGTGTCAGATGTACGAATCACCAACAGAGCAGACTGCTGCTCGGACCGGCTACGTGGAGCGGAGATCCGCATCGGGAACTCACTGGCGAACGATGGCAATTCCAACGGACTGTGAGTATTCAGAAGCAAACGCCTACTCTATTCAGTTGCGGTGTCTTATTTTGTAAGTTCCATTGTTGCTGGAGCAGTGACGACATACGTGGGAAATAGAGTGAAGCTGCAGGTTATGGCCGATCTAATTGCAGAAAGCTGAATCTGAGAACACAACCCAGGTGCGAGAGAAAATGACATGGAGCCGCAGACCACTTATTCAGTGTCACGACCTGCTGATGTACTTCCAGATCAATGGAGTACCTTCAATAAAATAAGATCAGTATATTTGTAGACAAAAGTGCTGGAGAAACCCAGAGGGTGCAGCAGCATCTATGGAGCGAAGGAAATGTGTAATATTTCGGTCCGAAACACTTCTTCAAGTCCTCTGCAGTTATCTGCTGTACCTTCTTAAATTCTTCAATGCATTTGTAATTGAAATTCATTCAAGTTATTTAGTATTGAGCAATCTGATGGCAGTAGCAATTTTCGCCGATCATGCAGTCCCTACCCAGAGAAGGTTACATCTGTATCCGAACCTTCTCCTGCTCATCGGCATGACCGAAACTGTGGAGTCTCACTTTTCAATCCTCATCTCTTTCAGCTGTGGAATCGTTGATTCAGTTTCTGTGACGAAATTGATCTTCAATTGTGGTGGACTTGTCGGTCGATATGTGAACATCATCATCCCGGGCCAGAATAAAATATTGCACCTGTGCGAGGTTGAGATCTTCGGTACGGAACATCCGTCTTTACCTGGAACAGGTACGCTGAAATTCCCGCTGACGCTCTCGCTCTGCACTGCATCGAAGCGTATTTGGACAAAGATGGCTCCTGCCTGCGGCGACTTTTGCAAAGCACAAGAACATCAAAGGATCAACATCAACTCCCAACAACTCACCCGCATCAGGGAAACAGCAGACATATGTGCCGTTTAGGATAAGCTGCATGGGCACCTGAAGGCTCTTGCAATTTCGCGACTCCCGCAGCTGCGGGAGCCCCAGACTTAAAACGTTCCCACGCTGACTTGAAATCACCCGACCCGACGGAGGAACGCAGGTACTGTACCTGGAATGTCCGGGATGACCTCCAGAGCCGACGGGCTGGATCTTCCAGGAACAACGTAGCTGGAGCTGCCTCCAGTGTGTCCGGGAACGTGGCCGACGGGCAGGACTTCAGATCAGACTGAAGCGCAGAGGACTTCGGCCGCCTCTCCCTACTATCCTACTGGCCAATGTACAGTCCCTTGAAAATAAAGTGGAGGACTTAAGGGCAAGGCTGCTTTATCAAAGGGAGCTAATGGAATGCTCTATGTCCTGTTTCAACGAGACATGAGGATTGTTTGGAGTCTGTAGATTGGGCAATGTTCAGGAACTGCAACGGACCTGAACGAATACGCCACAGATGAAGTGCTTGAAGAGGTTCATCATGGCGCAAATCAACTCCTACCTCGACAAAAACCTCGACCGACTGCAGTTTGCTTACCGCCACAACAGATCAACGGTGGATGCGATCTCTTTGGTTCTCCACTCCGCTCTGGACCACTTGGACATCAACAACTCATATGTCAGGCTGTTATTCATTGATTACAGCTCGGCATTTATTACAGTCATCCCCTCCAAGCGGGTTACCAAACTCGCATAACTGAGTTTCTGCGCATCCCTCTGCAATTGGTTCATCGACTTCCTCATTAACAGACCGCAGTCAGTTCGTATTGGTGGAAATGTGTCAGCCTCAATAACAATCAGCACGGGAGCACCTCAAGGCTGCGTGCTTAGCTCCCTGCTGTACTCATGACTTCATAGCCGGTCATGGTGCGAACTCCATCATCAAGTTCGCTGACGACACCACTTATGTGGGACTTATCACTGATGAGGACGAGACATATTATAGAAGTGAGATCGACCGACTGACCAAATGGTGCCAGCACAATAACCAGGCCCTCAACACCAGCAAAACCAAGCAACTGATTGTGGACTTTGGAAGGGGGACGATGGGGACACACAGTCCCGTTTATATCAACGGGTCGATGGTGGAAAGGGTCTACAGCTTCAAATTCCTGTGCGTGCACATCTCTGAAGATCTCTCCTCTTCCGAGAATACTGATGCAATCATAAAGAAAGCACATCAGCGCCTCTACTTCCTGAGAAGATTACAGAGAGTCGGATTGTCAAGGAGGACTCTCTCTTACTTCTACAGGTGCACAATAGAAAGCATGCTGACCGGTTGCATCGTGGCTTGGTTCGGCAACTTGAGCGCCCTGGTGCGGAAAAGACTACAACAAGTGAGAAACACTGCCCAGTCCAACATCGGTTCTGACCTCCTATCCATCCAGGGGATCTATCACAATCGCTTCCGCAAAAAGGCTGTCAGTATCATCAAGGACCCACACCACTCCGGCCACACACCCATCTCCCTGCCACCTTCAGGTCGAAGGTACTGGAGCCTGAAATCTGCAACGACCAGGTTCAGGAACAGCTACTTCCCCACAGCCATCAGGCTACTAAACTCGGCTCGGACAAAACTCTGAACATTAATAGCCCATTATCCGTTTATTTCCACTTTATCAGTTTAATTATCCATGTGTGTATATATTTATCAAATGCTATATGGACACACTGATCTGTTCAGTATTCGTGCCAACTATGTTCTGTTGTGCTAAAGCAAAGGAATAATGTCATTGTCCTATCAGGGACACATGACAATAAAATTATCTTGAGCTCTTGAACTCACGCTGATAATGTTTGAGGATAACTACCTTCCTGAAGCACATTGCCGTCTTTCTCAACAACTATGCACTTTACCATTCTTATTTAAATCGCCTGTCTTGGACCCTCATGTTGTCCAAACATAATCCGGTCTATGAATGACATCCCCGAGACACTCGCTGAAGCAAATAAACACGAGCCACACAGCAACGAATTGCACACCTATTGAAACACTTTTAAATCGTGTCTGTCCGCCATCTGACTACCGTGCGCCCCCCTCTTGAGTTACAGAGTTTTCATAGTAATCATAGTTTCACAGCATGGAAACAAGCCCTCCGACCCAATAGGCCCACACCGGCCATCTAGTCCCACCTACCTGCTTTCGGCCCATATCCCTCTGAACCTGTCATATCCATGTATCTCACCAAACATTTCTTAAATGTCGCGATAGTACCTGTCTCAACTACGTCCTATGGGAACTCGTTCAATACATCTGCCATCTTTTGCGTGGAAAAGTTACCTCTATGGTTCTTATCAAATCCCACTCAGCTTAAAGCCACGATACTCGATTCCCCGACTGTCGGCAGGAGACTCCGAGCGTCTAACCGATAAATGCCTCTTATGATTTTATACACCTATATATGATAACATATATCTCATCTCCTGCGCTCCAAGGAATAGTCATATCTTGCTAAACCTCTCACCATAGCTCAGACCCTCGAGTTCTGTCAACACACTCGTAGAACTTCTCTGCGCCCTTTCCAGTTGACACATCTTTCCTATAACATGGTGGCCAAAACTGAACACAACGTTGCCTCATCAACGTCTTACACGACTGCAACATGACCTCCCAGCTTCTATAGTCAATGCTGTAACTGATGAAGGTCAATGTGCCAGGCACCTTTGTGACCACCTTATCTACCTGTGATGCCACTTTCACCGAATTATGTACCTGCATTCCTCGATCCACCTGCTCTACAATCTTACTCAGAATACCACCGTTGTGGATGTTCTGCCCATGTGATTCCTCCCAAATGCAACATCTCACATTTATCTTCATTAAATTCCACCAATCATTCCTCAAGTCCCCTGCCCAATTGATCAAGATCTTACTGCAAATGTTGACAACAATCTTCACTGTCTACATTTGCAAACTTTCAAAGCTTACCGTGTAGTTTTCTCATCCAAATAATTCATGTAGATGACAAACAGCAAAGGGCCCAGTACCGAAACCTGAGGCAAACCACCAATCACAATCTTCCAGTCCGAAAAGCAGCCTTCCACCATCACCCTCTGCTTCCTTCCATGAAGCCAATATTCTATCCATTCAGTTGTCTCTCTTTGAGTGGCATTTCCCCTCTAAACCTCCAGAGCAGCCAACCACTCGGAACTTTCTTAAATGCCTCAGTAAACTCCATGTATACAACGACTGTAGTTCTGTCACAATCAACTAATTTTGGTCACATCTTGAAAGAACATTTAATTTGGTGAGTCACGACCTTGTTACACTGAACTCTGTTTGACTTTACCTGTTGCCCTTGTGTACGGATTCACTGCACCGATGTATAGTATGATTTAATCGGTTAGTGCAAACAAGGGTTTCCACTGCATCTCAGTTCAATTGAACGTAGAAATTCGAATATCAATACACTGCGGATTCAACCCTTGATAGAAGGCTTAGATCCGTCGCCATCAAATATAATGGAATACATTACTCATGCGCGTAAGTCACGTGTTTCCCATCCAACAGAACCCGTGGTACACGGAGCACCACCGACCCAGTCCGGCACGAATCACGAGGCACCTGCTGAACTAGCCATTGACGGGAACAAAGACAGCGACTTCAGGCATGGTTCATGCGCGCGCACCAGTAATTCCACGGACCCTTGGTGGAGAATGGAACTAAATGAAAGCTACAGCGTGTCAGATGTAAGAATCACCAACATAGCAGACTGCTGCTCGGAACAGCTGTTAGGTGCCGAGATACGCATCGGGGACTCGCTGGAGAACGATGGCAATTCCAACACACTGTAAGTATTTAGAAACAAACGCCGACGTAATACAGCTGCGGGATCTTGTTCTGCAAGTTCCATTGTTACTGTTGTGGTGTTAACCAGAATGGGGTACAGAGAGAAGCTGCAGGATAAGACTGAACTCACTGCAGAAAAAAATGAACCTGTGCACCGCCGATGCAGATGCGAGAGAACGTGATAAAGTGCCGTAGACCGGTGGAAAGAGCTGCTCGCGTATATCTATAGCGGTGGGATCAATGAAAGGATATTATTATAGCTGCATTTTAAATTAATTCTAATTATGTAATATCGGACAATCGGATTGCAGTGGCAATGTTCTGGTTACCAGTCCCTATGGGTGACGGATCATGCACTCTCTGTCCAGACAAGGCCATATGTCACCGGGTCCTCTCCTGTTCCTAGTTATTTGTGACACAAGGCAGTGGGGAGGATGCCAGAGCAGCCACGGGAGCCCCCGACATCGCATACACCTCTCATCAGTTCACCAGCACAGGCCTACGATAACAAACGCTTTCTCGTCCGTCTTGATCGAGGTAGCGGAGTCTGATTTTCAATCATCTCTTTCAGCTGTGGAACCGTTGATTCAGTTGATTTGACAACGCTTACCTTCAATTGTGATGGACTTGTTGGTCGATATGTGAACATCTTCTTGCCGGGACGGGATAGAATCTTGACCCTGTGCGAGGTTGAGGTATTTGCTTCAAAACCTCCTGATACTGGAACAGGTAGGCTCAAATACGCGCTAAGACAGTGGTTGTAGACACTGAGGCATTCTCAGACATGCTATCTCTCACTGATACTATTTCTTACCGAGGGAATCACGTTAGCCCGAGATTCAGTACCCTCTGGCTAAAACAAATCCTCCTCATCTCCATCCATATGGTATGTCCTTTTATTCTGAATCTCTGCCCTTTGGTCGTAGACTCTCCCACTACTAAATACTTGCCCCCTACATTCACACTTTCCAGGCCTTTCACTGTCCAATAAGTTTCAATGAGATCCCCGATGATCCATTACTATTCCAGCGAATACAGGGCCCGGAGCAGTCAAAGGATTTCCACATGTTAACCCATCATCCGTGGGATCAGTCTCGTAATCCTCCCTTGGACACTCTAAAATGCCAATAAATCGCTCCTCACATATGAGGCCCAAAACAGTTCACAATATTCCAAATGCGCTCTGCCCAGTGCTTTGTAATGCGGCTTTTTCACAGGGCGACTTGACGCAAAATGTAACCAGACTGAAGTGGTCGTGGTCTAGCACGATATCACACGATATAACGGGGGGGGGGGGGGGTAGATAAATAGTTCCCACGGCACTCGGCATTTCTGTTATTTGTGCGAGTGACTTGTCCGTCTCCCGAGTTTTCCCGTTAAATCTTGAATGAACATTGTGAAGTGTTGTTAAATCATCACGTGGCACAAATTATGGCACTTTTTTTTCACACACTATAAATATCCTCCCTTGGTTGAATTGGCTCATTTGGAGACATGTTTTACTGTGTATGTGGGAGACACAGATGGACTGAGCACAGTACCTCGGTCTTACTGTGTGTGGGAGAGGGGGAGAAAGAGACGTACACTCACAGAGGCAGAGTCTCTCAGCCTGTGTAAGACGGAGGGAGGGAGAGAGAGAGAGAGGCACACACAAGGTGGATGTGATATCTCACCTGCCTGTTTCAGTGACAGACACCCGCCGCCAGTAAATGAAGACACCCCCATCTGTCTCCCCCTCCTCTCCCTCGACTCCCCCACCTTTCCCTCCCAACTCCAGTCCCGTCCCGACCCCCTGGGAAACTGAATAGAGCAACAATCAACTGCTGCCTGTGCGCTGCTATGACAATAAAGGCTACTTTACTTAACTTTACTTTACTGAGTTAAAGAGTTCCCACGGTAGACTGTAAAACTGGGACCCTGGTTCTGGACTCCCCCAACATCGGGACCATTCTTCCTGCATCTAGCCTGTCCAATCCCGTAGATACTGATTAGACCGGTATCTATTTATTTACTTTATTAATGATTTCAATTAAATATTGGGAACATCAGGCCGCAAACGTTATTTCTTGAGTGTTAGTGCTGGACTTTGACTCGACCTTCCTAGTTAGCCGGCGCCTGAGACTGAGCCAAGCAATGTCCAGACCTGACTTCAACACAAAGTGATGGAGGAACTCAAAGGGTCAGGCTCCTCCAACGCTCTGTGTTTTGCTCGTGATTCCTGCGTCTGCAGTTCCTCGTGTCTACAGACCAGAGTTGCCACTTGACTCCGAGATGACCATCACAGAGCATACGGAAGATAGACACGAAATGCTGGAGTAACACAGCGGGACGGGCAGCATCTCTGGAGAGAAGGAATGTGTGACGTTTCGGTTCGAGACCCTTCTTCAGAGTCTCGTCCCGAACCGTCCCCCATTCCGAGGGTCTCGAATGAGGTAGGTAGTTGTTCAGGAATGATCTGTGGTTGGTGTTATGATGGTTCAGTCACATACGTGCTCAAATGTAGGCACCGTTTTCGCAGTGGAAGCTCCGAGACTGTGCAACGGGCGATTGTCGTGTTGGCTGGGACTCCTGTTATCCATGCAGGGGATTGACCTCAGTCTGAAGAAGGCTCTCGACCCGAAACGCCACCCGTTCCTTCTCTCCAGATTTGCTGCCTGTCCGGCTGAGTTGCTCCAAGCAACTGGTGTCTATCTTCAAAGGACTGACCACCGGGCTGGATGTCGGGGCTGGCGTGTTACGTTTCACAGACCGAACTGTCCAATTAATGGTAACAGATGGGCACTGAGGGAAGTCCCCCCCCCCCCCTCTCTGTTTATATGCCCTTTCTTTAACCGTTGTGCCTCTATGCAAGTATCTCTCCCCCCCCTCCCCCCTCCCCCCTCCCCCCTACTTCCACCCACACACAATAATGCTGGAGACACTCAGCGGGTGCAGCAGCATCTATTGAGCGAAGGAAGTAGGCAACGTTTCGGGCCGAAACGTTGCCTATTTGCTTCGTTCCATAGATGCTGCTGCACCCGCTGAGTTTCTCCAGCATTTATGTGTGTGGGTGGAAGTAGGGGGGAGGGGGGGGAGGGAGAGAGAGATAAGGCAGCCTGAAGAAAGTGTCGCCTGTCCATTTCCCTCCGTAGTTGCTGCCTGGCCCGCGGAGTTCCTACAGTCTTAGAAACTGCTTTAGACAAAAAGAGACACAAACTGCTAGAGTAAAAAAGCTCAGCAAGTGAGGTACCTGAACACTCAAAAATGAAAAAGAATGAAAATGTGATTATTTCACCTCCCTTCAACTATTTTGTGTTTCAGCATGAGAGGGATTATAACATTAGAGACATTCATCTGGTAGTGATGTGTTAATGAAGAATTGCAGACATCAATCTGATAGTAAAAAATATATTTATTTAACAATGAGGTAAAACAAGCACTGACAATCAAACTGCTCAGTTACTCACCGTTCGCAGGAGTTCCCACGGTACCCGCAAGAGTTATTACGGATATCGCACGGATATCGCACTGGCCACTATGTTCATACAATGTTGCAATGCTCAACCACAAGTGTACAAGTCACTCTTGGAGAAATTCAAACTTTCTTGAATTTGCTCCCGAGTGACCAAGGTACACGAATACCTGCCGTTAGCGCTACGGTGGTCCACGGTGGTCGACGAATGCCGTACTGTTATCGCACGAGGTTCCCACGATGTTAAACTCTGGTTAATTCTTGCGTCAAGTCGCCCCGTGAAAAAGCCGCTTAAAGCCTCAGCATTAAACCCCTGCTTTTTTATTTTCTTGCTATGGATATAAATGCTAACATTTAATTTTCCGTCCTTACTACCGGTTCAACTTGCAAATACACCTTTTGGGAATCCTGCACCAGGACTCCCAAGTCCATTTGCACCTCCGATTTCTGAATCCTTCCCCCCCCCCCCCCCCCCCCCCCCCATCAAAAATCAGTCTGCAGTTGTATTTATTTTTCTACATGGCATGAGCACTCACTTTGTTATGCTGTTATCTCCAACTTATTTGCATCTCTCGCAACCCGTCCAAATCATTCTACAGAATCGCTGCTGCCTCTACATGACCTGTCCTTCCACCTATCTTCATATTGTACGCAACATTGGCCATTCATTCCATATTTGTAATAATTGATATACAACGTGACGGTCCCGACACTAAACCCTGCGAACACCGCCAGTCACTGGCAACAACCAGAAAAAGCCCCTTTATTCCCAATATTTGCCTTCTGCCATACAGCCAACCTGTTATCCATGCTGGTATCTTCCCTCTAATTATTTACCACTAGAGCCACGCTGCCGTTGGCGGCGCTGCCTTAGCAGCTGCGGCTCGCCTGCAGTCCGTCTGTTTTTTTATTTTTTGTTGTTGTTCTTTTGTCCTGTTTTAGTTAATTTCTGGTTTATTAGGTTGTGTATGTGTGTGGGTGGGGGGGGGGGTGAAACATGTTTCTGGTCTCTTCCTTCGGGGGAATGTGACTTCTCTTGTCGTATCCCCCGTCTCCGTCTCCTCCGAGGCCTAATAGCGGAGCTGGCGGCCTCGGAGCTGAGGCAGCGTTCCATCGGCAGCATTCGGACTCCGGCGCTGTGGTGTTCCGGCGGCAGCTGCGATCCGACCTCGGAGCTGGACAGCGGCACCGGCGACCCGACCTCGGAGCTGGGGAGCGTTCCGGCCGCAGCGGCGACCCGATCTCGGAGGATCGGCCGCGGGCCCTGTGGACGGCATCGTCGGGAGCTCGCAGGTCACAGGTTGGTGACCTGTTCTCCAGAGCTCCCGCTAGAACAGCTTCGTCCGCTGGACTGGTGGACCGGCGAGGTCACAACATCCGAAGCTTGGATCGCCTCCGCGCAGAGGGGGAATAAGGAGGGAAGAGACAAATACTTCAGATTCAGATTCAACTTTAATTGTCATTGTCAGTGTACAGTACAGAGACAACGAAATGCTGTTGACTTTTAACTTCCATCACATTGAGGTGCCTGTTGAACTCACTGTGGTGGATGTTAATTTGTGCTTATTGTGTGTTTTTGTCATGTTTACTATTTGTAGGGTGGCAAGGCAACGACATTTCTTTCAGACCGCAATGTCTGAATGACAATAAAGACTTATTTTGACTTTGACTTTGACATTGACGTGAATCCTTGGAAATTCAGCTCCCAGCTCCAATCCTCTTTCAGCAATGTTTCCGTAATGCCTATTACGTATTACCTATCATTTACTAATTGTGCTAGAAGCTTATGAAACTTGTTCCGCCTTCTAGGCGCATTCAAATATAACACCTTTAGGTCTGTATTCACCACCCCCCATTTTACCTAACCTCAGCCTCTTATCCCTTTTTAAACTTTATGTACTATTATTTCTCCTGGAGTTTTCAGTAAGCTCTCCTCTGAACTTCTTCCCTTTAATTTCACCCCTTACATTTCCAAATTATACGCCAATTGTACCCCACTCTCCCCCACCCCCACCCCCCCCCCCCCCCTCTCCCCCTCCTCTCCCCCACCCCTCTCCGCCCCCCACCCCCCCCCCCCCCCACCCCCCACTCTTTAGTATACCGCACACTGCTGGCAAGTTTGCTATCACCCATCCACAGCACCATCTCTTGATCCCCTCCAACTATAGGGTGGGAAATTAGATTAAATTAGATTAGATTAAACTTTATTAATCCCCTTATTCAGGGGAAATTCTGATGTCCTTGCAGCACACTAATAAAAATACAACATAGCATTCAAAAAGAAGTTCAACACAAAAACATCCCCCCACAGTGATTCCCACTGTGGGGGAAGGCACAACGTCCAGTCCCCATCCTCTTGTCCACCCAAAGTCGGGCCTATTGAGGCCTCCACACTATAAAATAGCCCCTTAAGTACTTATAGGTGAACTCGAAGCCAGTATTTGGCACCCAGACAAGTATATTTAATCCTTGCCACTAAGTGACATTACTCTCTACCCAACAGAAACTAAACTGGAGCAAGCTGGTTTTCACCGAGCGGTCATTCAGAACACTGTGCACACCTGGCGTACGGGATCGTGCATGCGCACCAAGAGAAGCACCGACCCGTGGTGGAGGCTTGACCTGGAGGAAACCTTCACCGTGTCACGAGTTACAATCATCAACACAATAGACTGCTGCAGGGAGGAGCTAATTGGTGCGGAGATCCGCATTGGGAACTCTCTGCAGAACAACGGCAAATCCAACACACTGTGAGTATACAAGGGAAAAAGAACGAACGTAATAAGTTGCAATATAATGAGCGTGTGCAAACTTCAGCGGCCAGACTGCGTACATAAAAAAACAGAGTAGTACAGTACAGGAACTTGCCCTTCTGTCCACAATAACCGTGCCAAACATGGCGCCAAGTTAATGTAATCTATGCTGCACGTTTCCCACATCCCTACATAGCCATGTGTTATCTAAACACCTTTTAAACATTACTGTCGTAGTTGCTTCCACCACCAGCCCTGGCAGCGCGTTCCAAGCAACCACCACGGTTATGTAAACAAAGACGCTGCGTATTTTGTCTTTAAACCATTAAACATCTTCCTCTCAACTCTCAAGCTATGCCTTTCGTCTTTGCCATTCTCCCTACAGGGAAATAATGTCTTCATGCACTTTGATGCGATCACTCCGGCAGCCTCTTGCGATCCATGGAACAACGTATTTGCCTGCCCAACCTCTTCTTTCAATACATTTCCTCGAATCCTGTCCTGCCAACATCCTTGTCAATCTGCTTCGAATTATGTCTGGTTTTAGTTTAGTTTTAACACTGTAAGAAAGAGTCTGGAGCTAGGAGGGTGCGGCTCCACCAGCGGTGTGTCCACTGGGTCCTAATGCTCACATGTGATTTGGAACTAGGAAGATGCCCCTTCTCCAGATGTGTGCTCACCGGGTCTTAAGTCCAACATTGGTCTGCAACTAGGAGCGTACCTTCTCCAAACGCTGAGCAGGAGAACAGCGTCTGGCATGACGGTTAGCTGATTTCCCGACGCTCCCCTCTCACCATGCGATCTTCATCTTTTTTCAGCTGTGCCACAGTCCAGTCCATTTCTACATTAAACCTAACCTTCAGCTGTCATGGGATATTAGGTCGATATGTGAACATCGTTATGCCAGGGCGCGAGAAGGTCCTGGCCCTGTGCGCGGTAGCGGTGTTTGCCGTAAACCTTCCGATGCTGACTAGTGAAGGTAAGCTGCAATCGGAGCATTGTCTGTTACTGTTTAGATTCATAGACTTGTGGAGATAGAGTATTAAAGTCATATAGAGTCATGGAGATAGACAGCACGGAAGCAGGCCCTTCAGTCCTAGTCGCATGTTCCGACCAAGATGTCACATCTAGGCTACTCCTAATTGTCCGCATTTGTCCAATGTCGTATTAAACCCTTCGTATCCTCGTGCCTTCCAAGTACCCTTCAAATGGTATTGCGTCTGACTCGCCTACAACATATGACAGCTCGTTTAATATGCCAGCCACCCTCTGAGTGAAACACCCTCACATCCCGAGAACGAGGATCCGCAAGGATACAATTATTGCTGTCAGATGAACTGCCATTCAGGTCGACATCTAACCTGGTTTTGCGAAGGGTTAACGGTCGAGTAATTCAGGCTTATTTTGTCAATTGCGTCTCAGTGTAAAATTTTCCCACCCATTAGAACACGCCAGACGCCGAATATCTACTAGTCTAGCCGTTATTAGCCCCCCCCCCCCCCCCCCCCCCCCCCCCCCCTCCACACCATCCACTCCAACATTTGCTTCCAACTATTTCCCTCCAGACTCTGCCATAACCCTCCATGACCTCCACACGCTCGTTGTACTTGCGGTCCTCTCGCACTGCCTAGGTCCGAATCGTCGACTATCCCTTTAGTCCTACAAAGCCCGATCCCCTGAGTTCACCTGGAGATATTTATTCTTTCGGATTGTAGAAGATACAGCCTCTAGTTTTCCAACACTCCGTATCTACCACACACCAAGCATTTATCTTTATCAAGTCAAACGTCAGCCTCCTTCGCTGCAATAACGAACGACATTGAATCATTACCCAATAACGAACGATATTGAATCATTATCAATAAGAATCCCGACGCATAACCTCGTCTGTCCTTCACTCCATAGATTCCTCCCGTCTTGCCGAGTTCCTGGAAGTTTTGTTTTATGTACAGAAACGAATATCTGCGGTGTTTTGCGTCTCGTTGATTATTTAATTTATCCTGGTAAATCTTTTCTACATTCTATCTAGTTCGACCGCATTATCCCTGCACCGTGGTGATTTGAACTGAACAAACTACTCCATGTACATTCTGTGTCGTGTTCGGTACATTTATAACATGACATCCCAACTTTTATATGCTACGCCGCGACCTCCAAAGACAAGCATACCGCGGACTTCAATATAACCATATATCCTGTGCTGTCACTTTTGGCGAATTATGAATCCCAAGCTCCACCTGTTCACAATTGTTCTCCAGACGTCTATCAGTTATTATATGTTTATACATTATATAAATATTATGTATAATATAAGTTTATATATTATATAACCCTTATTTGACCACTTGATTCATCATTCAGCGCTTCTGAGGGCCAAATTCAGAAGGTCATAATGCCATGTGCTAGAGTAGAATTCGGCCATTCTGCCAATCAGGTCCACCTTCATCATTCAATCATGGTTGATCTACCTCTCCCTCCTAAACCCATTCTCCTTCCTTCTCCCCAAAACCACTGACACTAATCAATAATCTTTCTATCTCGGCCTTAAAACTATCAAATGACTAGGCCACTGCAGCCTTTTGTGACAAATAATTCGACAGATTCACCACAATCTGAACACAGAAACCTCTCCTCATCTCCCACTGCTGGAAACATCCTCCCCACATCCACAGGCACAGTGCCGACAAACGCACACCACAGTTTATGCTACTGATTCCTGGGATCATTCTTGTAAACCTCCTCGGGACCTTCTCCGTGGTCGTTAGCACGCCCTTTCTTAGCTATGGTGCCCAAAAGTGCTCACAATATTCCAAATGGGTCCTGACCAGTGCCGTATGGAGCCTCCGAATTCCATCCCTGTTTTTATATACAAGCCGTTTTGAAATAAATGCTATCATTTAGTTTACCTTCTTCACTACCGATTCGATGTGCAGATTACTTTTGGGGAATCCTGCACAAGCACCCCCAAGTCCATTTGCACATTCGATTTCCGGATTATCTCCCCATTTAGAAAATAATCTATGCCTTTAATCCTACTACCAACCCTTGCTACACTATATTCCATCTGCCACTTCTCTGCCCACTCTCCCAACCAGTCCTAGTCCTTCAGCAGTGTCCCTGCGTTATCTACACTAACTGCCTCTCCACCTATTTTCGTATCACCGCAAACTTGGCCACAGAGCTTTCAATCCCCTCCTCCAAATCATTAATATAGCAACCTGCTATCCATGCTGGTATCTGCCCTTTGATGCCGTGGGCTTCCAACTTTATTACCAGCCTGACGAGTGACACCTTATCAAAGGCTTTCTGAAAATCTAAGTAAACAATATCTACCGACTCTCCTTTGTCTGTCCTGCTATATACCTCTTCAAATAATTCCAGAAAAATTGTCAAGCAAGACCTCCCCTTAACGAAGCAATGCTGACGAAGGCCTATTATCATGAATTCCCTCCAAATACCACACCTCGTACTTGACGGGATTATATTGCGTGCCGTGTCCGCATCAATCAAACTTGGAGATTGATTTTCGTTTAGGCATACGGCGCGGAAACAGGCCGTTCGGTCCAACGGGTCCGCACCAACCAGCGATCCCCGCACATTAACACTATCCTACACAGAAGAGGGACATTTTTACAGTTTTTACCCTGCCAATTAACGGACAACCCAGTCTGTCTTTACGGTGTGGGAGGCAAGTGCAATGTGCACACTGTGGTAGAGTTAGGGGTATGGTACATGACGCGAATGGACTTCAAATTCTATTGGTCAAGGACAGAGACCAGCTGATTCATCACAACATATATCGTTGCGGTTATGACAATATCTGTTCCTACCCAACAGCGAACATTGCGCTTATGCCGATAGAAACAAACACCGCTTATCGGACAACAGATGCCGAACGAGCCACTTGGCTGCTGGCTTCCTGTACGCAGATGAAGAGAACCACGAACACTTGGTGGGATATGGACGCAAAATCAATTTGCGACGTATCCGACGTAAGAATCACACAGAGAATGGATTGCTGCGCCGATTGGCTCCGAGCAGCCGAACTCCGCATTGCAGATGCCTTGGGGCACGTAGATAATTCGAATGTCGTGTAAGTATTCGCGGCAAATGGCAGATCTTCTGCAGTTCAGGGGCATAGTGATACAGAGTGGAAACAGGCCCTCTTCCCAACTCGTCCATGTCGCCCAAGTTGCCCGAACTACGCTAATTGTATTTGCTTGCATTTGGCTCATCTATCTATCAACCTATCTTCTATCTTCACATAACTAAAACTCTGATCTTGTTATATTCCGGTTTGTCCGGTGTTTTCTATTTGCGCAAAAATGGTACGCGATAGCGCTTCGATTTCCCCCCAGCTCGCTCACCGTTCTCCTGTGCTGCTAGATCGGTGGCATATTGTAAATGTTTGCGAGTTTTAAACAATGCGCAGATTGAACTCCTCTCCTGGCAGTCAGCGCCGATTGAACTCCTCTCCTGGCAGTAGCGGATTAGTCTCTTCTCCTGTCACTCCTCTGGGACGGTCCGCACCACCGCGTCTTTACTGGAGCTGAGGGACGCTCTGGATGGCCGGCGGAGGTCTCCAACCTGACACACTATTCCGAGGGACTGGAAGCGGCCCGGCCTGTCGGCGGAGATATCGTCGATATCGCTAAACGTAAAGCCGAGACACTGATCGCGGCGGAGGAGACCGAGCAGCGACCAGCGCCCGCTGTGCGTCCCTATCGCACCGCCAGCTCCAGCCACTTTCCCTCTGCCCCCCCCCCCCCCCCCCTCGCTGGTTCCTGATGCCCTCCTCCGTGATGCCACCCTCCCCCCATGGCTCTTTCCCCGGCATTTCACCGAGCTCTCATCTTCCTCCCCCCCCCCCCCCCCCCCCCCCCCCACCACCACCCGCTGCCCCCGCCCACACACCCATCTCCCCCCACGTTTACGTTACGATTTGAGTGGCACAGTGGCGAAGCGGTAGAGGTGTTGCCTTACATCTTCTGACACCCGGGTTCGACTCTGTTTACGGGTGCTTGTCTGCCAGGGGTCTGTACGTTATCCGCGTGGCCTACGTGGGTTTTCTACGGGAGCTCCGGTTTCCTCCCACACTCTAACGACGTATCGGTGTGTAGGTTAATTGGCTTGGTATAATAGTAAATTGCCCCTAGTGTGTGTGTAGATAGTTTACGTGTGGGGAACCGCTGCTCTGCGTGGACTCGGTGGGCCGAATGGCCCTTTTACGCGATGTACTTCTGAACTAAAGCAAATTCCACCCGGCCACCCAAACGCTGTTCCGTGACAATCATTCATTTCGGTTACCGAAGCGAGTAGAGAAGGACATCGTCTCCAGATAATCTGCCCATATTAGAGTTCACCGCAGACGAGTCTGGAACGGGTCGTCAGGCCACAGGTAACTGGGGTTGAAACGGGCAATGAAAGCCACAGACGTCCCTTCATCCACCGACAGTGACGCACCACCACGTTCGTCAGAGACTGTTGGCCTGTATCGGTGCTGTGTATTTGTAGATAATGTAGAAATCCCCGTGGTGACCAGCGAAGAGCAGTAAAGTCCGAAATTCTATGCTCCACGGCGACACAATCGGGATCAGAATCCTCTCAGGTGCTGGCTTTTCATTGATCGATGTTCCTCTCTTTAAGCTGTGGATCTGTCCAGTCGGTGCCTGGAACGGTATTTGACTACGTCTGCGAGGGGAGGTCGGGACGATATGTGAACATTATCCTACCGGGACACAGCAAAACCCTCATCATATGCAAGATTGAAATCTTCGGCTGGAAGGTAGAAATGCGAGAGAAGTTGCCCACAGCCTGATGGCCACACCAGGCTCCCACTGTCAACAATCTGACACGGGCACCGTGGGGAACGAATGTTTAGATAGTTTCATCTGGTAATCGTAGGATGTATCAGTGTGGTCGTGGAATGGATGCAAACGCATGTATTGTATGATTTGAATTGAAATAATAAATATCAGACAAACAAAAGAATGAGCCTTCGTGTGGTCTATAGACGTCGAAAGCATTACTGTCTGTTGTTAAATCGAATATCAGAATCTATATGAGAATGGAATCTGCAAATAGTACGGGCAATTTTCATATAGAAACAGAAAATAGGTGCAGGAGGAGGCCATTCTGCCATTCGAGCCAGCACCGCCATATCTTGCATGTGCGTATTTTGATTGGTGCGTACTTCAGTTGTCGTTTTATCAATACAGGCACAAAATGCGGGCATAACGAGGGGGGGGGGGGAGAACGAGGGGACGAGGAGAGGGAAAGTGTCGGAACGGCATAACGGAGGACAGAGGAAGGGAGTGAGAGAGGTAGTAAGGGGGTGATAAGTGGAGGGAATGTGGAGAGGGGAGAGAGGAAGTGGAGAGGGATAGAATGTGAGGGGAAATGGGGAGAGTGGGTGTGTGAAGAGAGGGAGAATGAGAAAAGGAGGGAGTGGGGGAGAAGGAGGGAGAATGTGATGGAAGGGAGGAAGGAAATAAGGTAATGGGGAGAGGGTGAGTCTGTGCGGGGAGAGATTGTGAATGAGGAGGGGGAGCGTAGGCTGAGATGGGGAGAGGCGAGAGGGAGAGAGTCGATAAATGAGGAGAGAGGGGAGGGGAGGAGAGGGGAGGAGGAGGAGAGGGGAGAGAGGGAATGGGAGAGAGACGAGGAGGATGAGGGAGGGGTGGGAGAGGGGAATGGAGGGGAGGGGTAGAAAAGGAGGGTGCAGGAGGGGGAGGGGATGAGGTAAGATGGGCAGAAAAGAAGGAAGGAGGGAGAGAATATGAGGGGAGGGGGAGCGAGAAGGATTAAGGGAGGGGAAAGTGAATGAGGGAAGGGATAAAGGGGAGAGAAAGGGAGAGGGGAAAGAATGAGGATGGGAGAAATTAGGGATAATGTGAGAGGGAGATGAATGAAATAAGGGAATGAGGGGGGTGATTGTGTGAGGGAGAAGAGGAGTGGAGAAAGAGGGTGTGTAAGGGGAAAGGTGGGAATAAAGAGAGAATATAAGGGGAGGAATGAAGGAACGGGGAAAGAAGGAGGGGAAGAGAGGGAATAAGGGTGGGGGATAGAAGCAGGGGGAGGGGAGAGAATGAGGGTGGGAGAAATGATGGTGATTGTGTGGGGAGAAGGGGGAGAGAAAGACAAGAAGGGGATGATGGGGGGGTGTGGTGGAGACGGGGGAACAGGAGCGAAAAAGAAGGAGGGCGTGTGAGGGAATAGGGAGGGAGAGAGCGAAAGAATGTGAGGGGAGGGCGGGAAAAGGGTGGATTGAGGACGCGTGGTGGGAGATAGGGAGGGAAGAAGGGAATGACGGAGGGGGAATGGGAGGGAAGAGAGAGGGAATGGGGAGGGGGTAAATGGGGAGATAAGGAGCGATGATGGAGGGGACATGGAGTGGGGAGTGGAGGGTGAGGGAGGGGTAAAGGAAGTAAGGGAATGGGAGGAGGCAGGAGAAGGACAAGGAAGGAGGGACACAAATGGGAGGGAATCGGGAGGGGGGGTAGTGGGTGAGCGGAAGATACGACTGAGGAAGTGGGGAGGGAATGAGAAGATAGGGTGAGGAGATGAGTGGGATGAGAGGGTGAGGACAGAGAAGGTTGGATTGAGGGGAGGGGAAGAGAGGAGGGAGAGGGAGGAGAGGGACGGGGAGGAGGATGGGGCAATTAGGTGGGAGAAAATGTGAGGGAGGTAGAGAATGTGAGGGTAACGGGAGTGGGGAGGGAATGAATGAAAATGATGCGAAGGATGGAGAGGGAAGAGGGAGAGGGAGGAAGGGAGAGAGCAAGGTGAGTGAGAGAATGTGGCGATAGAAGGAATGCGGAGAAAGGGGAGAGAGAGAACGTGTAGAGGGGGGAAAGGAGGGAGAGCAGGGGTAGTGCAGAGGGAGGAATGAGGAGAGAGTGAGGGTAGGCTTTACGGTGAGGGAGAAGGGAGAGGTAATGGAGTGGTGATAGAGGTAAAGGAGGGAGGTGAAGAGATGAGGGAGGGGATGGGATATAGAGAGGGTTGGACGCGGGAGGGAATAAAGGGGAGAGACGGCGAATGAGGGAGGGGAGGAGGGGAAGGGAGAAAGAATAAAGAGAGAGGGGAAGGGAGAGGAGAAATGAGGGAGGGACGTAGAAGGGAGAGAAGAGGGATGAGGACAGGAGAAATAGAGGAAAGGAAGGGGTAGTGGAGGGTATGGGGAATGGAGAGAAGAGTGATGGTATGAGGGAATGATGGGGGAGAAAGTAAGGGAGAGGGGGGAAGGTATGAATGGCCTGGATACAGTGGATGTGGAGAAGATGATTCCACTACAGGGAGAGTCTAGCACTTGAGGTCATAGGCTCAACATTAAAGGAGTTATTTTAGGAAGTAAATTTGGAGAATTGTATTTAGTGAGAGGATGGTGAATCTGTGGAATTCTATACCCAAGAACGCTGTGGAGGTCGTCAGTGGATATCCCTGTACAGATATCAGAGGTTAAGGTGAGAAGGTGCGGTGGGAGGAAGAGACAGATCAGCCACGATTGAATGGCGCAGTAGACTTGATGGGCCGAATGGCCCAATTCTACTCATATTCTTTACAACCTTATTTCAATTTGCAACTCAGCAGGTCAGGCAGCATCCACGGAGAATTTGCATAGGCGCCGTTTTGTAATCATGCCGAAGAAATGTTGCAATGTACATTTTCCCATTGTAGTAACCTCCGCACATGTCTAAACATATTCTCATTCATAAAACGAACGGAATTGAGATCTCTGTTCCCAACCACCTGGCTAAGGCTTCCAGCGCACAATTCAATATAGTTTCAAATATAGAAACATAGAAAATAGGTGCAAGGAGGAGGCCATTCGGCGCTTCGAGCCAACATCGCCATTCATGGATGATCGTCCCCAATCAATAACCCGTGCCTGCCTTCTCCCCATATCCATTGATTCCAATAACCTCCAGAGCTCTATCTAACTCGATTTGGCCTCCACATCCCTCTGTGACCGAGAGCTCCACAAATTCACAACTCTCTGGGTGAAAACGGTTTTTTCTCACCTCAGTCTTAAATGGCCTCTCCTTTACTCTAAGACCGTGGCCCATGGTTCTGGACTCGCACAAAATTGAGAACAGTTGTCCTGCATCTAGCTTGTCAAGTCCTTTTATAATTGTATACGTTTCTATAAGAACCACCCTCATCCTTCGAAACTACGGTGAATGCAAGCTTTTCTTTTTCAATCTTTCCTCATATGACAGTCCCGCCATCCCAGTGGTCAATCTCGATGCCCTTCCTCAAATTAGGAGATCAAAACTGTACACAATACTCTAGATGTGGTCTTACCAGAACCCTATACGACTGCAGAAGTCCATCTTTACTCCTATACTGAAATTGAAAATTGGAAAATGATCACCAATGTGATCATGCGGCTTCCAGATTATGCCCAGAAATTTCCGCCATTGCTGTTCCACCGTCATTCCTGCACAGACAATCTCCCAGATGTACTGGAGGACACGTGATCTAAGGGGGTAGAGGAACTGAAATACATTTTCATTAGGCGAGAAATAGTATTGGGTGGGCTAATGAGACTGAAGCATAATAAATCGCCTGGGCCTGATGGTCCGCATCGCAGGGTCCTCAGGGAGGTGGCTCTGGAAATAGTGGACGCATTGGTGGTCATTTTCCATTGTCCAATAGATTCAGGATCAGTTCCAGTGGATTGGAGGATAGCTAATGTTATCGCACTTTTCAAGAATGTAGCGAGAGAGAAAATGGGGAATTACAGACCAGTTAACCTGACTTCGGTGGTGGGAAAGATGCTGGAGTCAATTATTAAATAGGTTATAATGGGGCATTTAGATAGCAGTAAAATGATTAGTCCAAGTCAACATGGATTTATGAAAGGGAAATCATGCTTGACTAATCTTCTGGAATACTTTGATGATATGACAAGTAAAATGGATAAAGGTGAGCCTGTGGATGTAGTGTATTTGGACTTTCAGAAAGTCCGGCACGGGAGACTGGCGACTAAAATTAGAGCACATGGTATTGGGGGTAGGTTGTTGACATGGACAGATAATTGGTTGGCAGACAGGAAGCAAAGAGTAGGAGTGAATGGGTCCTTTTCAGAATGGCAGGCAGTGGCGAGTGTGGTGCCACAAACTCGGTGTTGGGGCCGCAACTGTTTACCATATATATTAATGATTTGGAAGTGGGCATTAGGAGCAGCACTGGCAGGTTTGCGGATGAAACAAAGCTGGATTGCAGTGTGACCAGCAAAGAGGATGTTAGGAGGTTGCAGGGTGACCTGGACCGGTTGAGTGAATGGGCAGATGCGTGGAAGATGCAGTATAATATAGATAAATGTGAGGTTATCCACTTTGGTGGCAAAAACAAGGGGGCAGATAATTATCTCAATGGGGTTAGGTTATACTTAGGTAAGGGGGAGGTGCAGCGCGACCTGGGTGTCATTGTACACCAGTTTCTGAAAGTTGGCTTACAGGTACAGCAGGCAAGTGAAGAAAGCTAATGGAATGTTGGCCTTCAAAACAAGTGGATTTCATTATAGGTGTAAATAGGTTCTTCTGCAGTGGTATAGGGCGCTGGTGAGACCACATCTATAGTATTGTGTATAGTTTTGATGTCCTAATTTGAGGAATGACATCCTTGTGATAGAAGCAGTGCAGCGTAGGTTCACGAGGACGATCCCTGGGATGATGGGACTGTCATATGAGAAACGAATGAAAAGATTAGGCTTGTATTCACTGTAGTTACGAACGATGAGGGGGGATCCTATAGAAACATATACAATTATAAAAGGACTGGTCAAGCTAGATGCAAGAGAAATGTTTCCAATGTTCGGCGAGTCCAGAACCAGGGGCCACAATCTTAGAATAAAGGGGAGGCCATTTACGACTGAAGTGAGAAAATCTCTTCTCACCCAGTGAGTTGTGAATTTGTGGAATTTTCTGCCACAGAGGGCAGTGGAGGCCAAATTACTGGATGGATTTAATACAGTTAGATAGAGCTCTAGGAGCTAGTGGAATCATGGATATGGGGAGAAAGCTGGCACGGGTTAATGATTAGGAACGTTCAGCCATGATCACATTGAATGTCGGTGCTGGCTCCAAGGGCCGAATGGCCTCCTCCTCCTATATTCTATCTTTCCATGTTTCTATTTTTAACACGTTCACAGTCTATTTCCATGAGATCAACCTCTTTCGCAGGGTCATCAGAACAAAGAAGGTCTCCTGGAAGCGGGTACGTGGCCCATGTCAACCGGAGCCCTTCCTATCTATGTACCGTTCCAAAAGAATGTTAAAACTCGAAATTGTACCCGCTTCTGCAGCTTCCTCTAACAGCTCGTTTGCGATCCCGACCATCCTCCGAGTAAAAATATTGCCGCTACGGTCCCTCTTAAATTTCTTTCCTCCACCTCTCGTTTACGATTCTTTTACCCAGAGGAAAACTACTGTGATCGTTCACTTTGCCAACTTACCCAATGATCTTGTACACCTGAATATTATCGTCCCTCAGCCCCCTAGACGCGAACGAAGAGAGACCTATGCTGTCCAACCTCTCCCGATGCACCAAGCCAGCCACAACAAGTAACATCATGACGAATCTCTGGTGTATTCTAGTTTACCAAGTTGATGGCATCCTTGTTACACCTCGGCAACCAGAAACGCACACAGTATTGCAAAGGTGGTATCACCAATGACTTGTACAGCTGCATTATGGCGTCCATACCTTTGTACTCAATACCCTTCGCACTCAAGGCAAGCGTGTCAATCGCCTTCTTCACCACACTATTCACCCGACTCGCTACTTTCAGGGAATCAGGCACATCTATTAACATATCTCTCTGTTCTGCAACACTCACATGGGCTCTGGGGTTTATTGTGCATTATCCACCGGGCAGTGGATAGAATTCCAGTCATATTTGAAACCGTGTGCGGACGTGGCGCCGACGGACGAGAGGACGAAGCAAGGAAGTCGATTTATTGTCGTTTCGGCCTCGCTTCCATTCCGTTCTTTGGCTTCGACTTCTTTGCTTCGGCTTCGTGTCTGTCGGCGCCACGTCCGGGTACCATTTGTAACACCATTGGAAAAAGATTTTTTTTGTATCCACCCGAAGAAAATTGTCTCGCTGATAAAGATTTCTGTTAATCTTAATAACGTTGGTCACTTTCTACGAAGCAAACTATTTTAATGTAATCTACAAACTGATTTACCCTTCCTTGTACCCTTTCATAGATTCATGGGTGTATAAAGCCTTACAACATGGAACCAGGTCCTTCGGCCCCATTGCCACTCCAGCCAACGTCCCATCTACACCTACTTGTGTTTGACACTTACCTGTTTTTCGCCCATACCATTCTAAACCGTTTATATCCGTGAACATGTCTAAATGTTTCTTCAACGTTGCTAAATTACTCCACCCCCCCCCCCCCCCCCCCCATCACAGACACACACACGCGCACCTCACCTTAACCTATGTCATCTGGTTCTCGATCCGGCTAATCTGGGCCTCCGTGGATTTGGAAGAAACAGCAGCAAAGAGAAGTAGGAAAAAGCACCGATTGGCTCTAGCCCGAGTGGGAGGAGAGTTAGCAGTGAGTCAGAGGGGGGAAACAGTTTAAAACCGAGGAATTTGGTTTGTAAATTGGTAAATTAGGCAATTTATCAGTCAACATAAGCAAGACGGCTCTTAGGGAGCGGCAGTGAGAGAACGGCCTTGTGAGTAAAGTGTGAGTCTTTGGCTCGAGAGTCTTCGCTGAGGAGGCAGAGGGGAAGAGGCTACGCAAATCGCTGGAGAGGGAGAGACGAAAGAAAGAGATGTCAAGCCGCAGTCTTAGAATAAATGGGAGGCCATTTAAGACTGAGGTGAGAAAAAAACGGTTTCACCCAGACAGTTGTGAATTTGTGGAATTCCCTGCCACAGAGGGCAGTTGAGGCCAAATCACTGGATGGATTTAAGAGAGAGTTAGATAGACCTCTTGGGGCTAGTGGGACCAAGGGTTATGGGGAGAAGGCAGGCACGGGTTATTTATTGGGGACGATCAGCCATGATCATAGAATCATAGAATCATAGAAAGTAGGTGCGAGAGTAGACCACCAGGTCCGTCGAGCCCGCACCGCCATTCACTCATGGCTGAACACTAAACAGACACACTTACCCACAAACAGTAGACACAAGACACAGAACACAAGACACTACCCTCCCCTTTATACCGCTATCACCCCTCTCCACCCCAAGAACCGCGTGATCTCCTGGGGGAGGCAAAAAACCGGATAAAAACCCAGGTCCAATTCGGGAAAAAAATCCGGGAAATTCCTCTCCGACCCCAATCCAGGCGATCGACACTTGTCCAGGAGATCACTCAGGTCTACTATACTAACCATACCTAGGTCCATATCCCTGCCCTCTCCCCGTAGCCCCTTATCCCCTTGGCAGCTAAAAAACCATCTATTTTTGACTTAAATATATTTAACGTTTCTGCTTCCACTGCTCCCTGGGGCAGTGAATTCCACAAACTAACCACCCTCTGGGTGAAGAAGTTCTTCCTCATCTCAGTTTTAAAAGAGCCCCCCCCTCACTCTGCAACTATGTCCCCTAGTTCTAGCCTCCCCGATCATTGGGAACATCCTCGGTGCATCCACCCGATCAAGGCCCCTCACGATCGCAATGAATGGCGGTGCTGGCTCGAAGGGCCGAATGGCCTCCTCCTGCACCTATTTTCTATGTGTGTATGTTTCTATGGGCAAGAGACTCTATGTCCATCGGAACTATTCCTCTCATGATTTTATATCACCCCTCATACTTACGCGCTCAAAGGAATATATCTAGCTTGCTTGCTCAACCTCTCCCCATAGCTGAAGCCATGGAATTCTGCCAACATCCTCGTAATTTTTCTCTGCACCCTTTCCAGATTGACAACAGCTTTCCTGTGACATGGTGCCGAAAACTGAACACCAAACTTTAAATGCGGCTTTTTGTTTATTCACAATTATGTGTTGTATGACTTAATAATTTTTATGTACACTTTATTTTATGTTTTTCTCTTTCCCTTAATTATGTTTAATAGTGTCAGGAGATGTAAAACTACTGTAGAAATTATGAAGGTCAACTCTGGATTCGGGATTCCGAGGTACTTGGCTGCATCACATCAATCATACAGTCTGGTAATAATAGCCAATGCAAGATAATAGTCGAATAAATATCGGAGGTCTCACCTTCTGTAGTTGGAACATCAGAGGTGCGAATGAGCCAATTAAGAGGGGTACAATTCTGGCACAATTAAAATCATTAAATATGGATATTGCTTTCCTACAAGAGACACATTTGAAACAACAAACTCAGATCAGATTAAGGGCAAATTGGATAGGTCAAACCTATTACTCCTCATTCACCTCTAAAGCAAGAGGCACGGCCATTATAATTCGGAAGGGTATACCTTTTAAATTAAAGAAATCCATATCTGATAAAGAGGGAAGATATGTTATAGTCACGGGAGAAATTTACAATACACCATTAACTATGATAAATATTTACGCGCCTAATTTTGATAACCCACAATTTTTTAGGAAAATAATAGATCTAATCGCAGAGCATAATTATCAAAATATAATAATGGGGGGAGATTATAACTGTGTTATAGACCCATACTTAGATAAATCAATAAAGCTAGGGAAGCGTCTTGTTAAAACTAAGACCTGGGAATTTTTAAATACTTATATAAAAAATAAGAACATAGCTGATGTTTGGAGAATAGCAAATCCAAGTGGTAGGGAATACTCATTTTATTCATCAGTTCACAAAACTTATTCGCGAATTGACTATTTCTTATTGGATACAAAATTAATCCCGTATACGAATAAACCATCATATCATAATAGTATTATTTCTGATCATTCACCATTGACTTTTATACTTAAAATTGAGGGAATGCCGAGTATAAAACCTTGTTGGAGATTCAACGCACACATATTAAATAACCCGCAGGGTTATCAGTATATAAAAGAACAAATAACACTTTTTTTCGAAATAAATGACACGCCGGGTATTTCTGCACCGCTATTATGGGAAACCTTCAAGGTATATATTCGCGGTGTCATAATTTCTTACCAAAGTTTTCAAAATAAGGAAAATAAAAGACAACTTCAGCGGATAGAACAGAAAATAAAATTACTAGAACTGCACAATGCAACTGACCCAACCATAAATAAACATAATAAGATAACTTTATTGAAATATAAAGTCAATAGAATACTATCGGCTAGAGTAATAATATTATTCCAAATTACAAAACAAGCATACTTCGAATTTGGGGATAAGCCACATAAACTACTTGCGAGGCAACTGAAGCAACGAGAAAAGGAAAAAACTATTACTAAAATTAAATCGGATAAGGGTGAGTTTCTAACACTGCCTAAGGATATTAATAAGAGGTTTGCCCAATTTTATCATAATTTATATACATTTAAAATAAATACAGATGTAAGTAAAATTACAAATTTTTTAGATAATTGCAAGCTCCCAAAATTGGACAGTTTAGAACAAGAGCAATTAGGAGCACGGATTACTAGCCAAGAAATAAAACAAATAATAAACTCACTGAAAAATGGGAAGACCCCAGGACCAGACGGTTTTAGTAATGAATTTTATAAACGATTTCAGGAGGCAATTGTACCAAGATTAATCAATTTATACACGCAGGCTTATACTGAAAATAAACTACCAGAAACCCTAGCAGAAACAACAATAACACTTATACCAAAAAAAGATGAAGATTTAGATGAACCGGGTTCATATAGAGCTATTTCACTTCTAAATACGGATCAGAAAATTTTAGCAAAGATGCTTGCTAGAAGGCTAAATAATTATATTAACAATTTAATAAATACGGATCAAACGGGATTTATACCCAAAAGACAATCATTTAATAATTTGAGAAGGCTTTTCAATATAATGTACTCTCATAATGAGGACAATGAAGATATTTCAGTTGTCACGCTGGACGCAGAGAAGGCATTTGATCAAGTAGAATGGCAGTATTTATACATGGTACTCCAAAAATTTAATACGGGAGAGAATTGTATTAGATGGGTTAAACTACTTTACGATAGACCTACGGCAAGAATACTAACTAACAATACGCTATCTCCAAAATTTTACTTATCAAGGGGTAATAGACAAGGGTGTGCCTTATCACCATTGCTATCTGCCCTTATGATAGAACAGCTGGCCGAAACGATTAGAAATCACCCGAATATTCACGGATATAACACTAAGGACTCAAATAATAAAATTTCACTATATGCTGATGATATCCTTTTATATATTACTAATACACAAACGAGTATACCCACCTTATTAACACTAATTGAGGAATGCGGCTCTTTTTCAGGATATAGAATAAATTGGAATAAAAGCGAAATTATGTCTTTATAACGGCAGGACTCGAGACACTTATTAAAATTCCACTTCAAAATTGCAACAGAAAAATTCAAGTATTAGGGTATTCAAATTACGAGAAGACACAAATCATTATTTAGTGCCAATTTTATACCACTATTAAATAAACTGAATGATAGATTAAATTTTGGAAAACGCTTCCGCTCTCATTGATAGGTAGAATTAACGCTATAACAATGACTTTCTTACCACAATTAACATATTTGTTTCAAGCGATCCTAATATATATTCCAAAATATTTTTTCAAAAAACTAGATTCCACTATCACTAATTTTATATGGGACTACAGAACACATAGAATTCAACGAAAGCATTTGTGCAAATCTAAAGAAGTTGGGGGTTTATCATTACCTAACTTTATGTATTACTACTGGGCAGTGCATAATAAGAATATAATGTACTGGCTGGATAGTTCCACTCAGCAGTTGGAGTGGATAAGAATGGAGAAAGAGGAGTGCTATCCGCACGATATAGGAACGATCCTGCTCTCACCGATAAAATTGAATAGTATAATATATAAGAAGAACCCAATTATTCAAAATATAATAAGAATTTGGAAACAAATAAAAGTATCCTTGAAATTAAATAATTTATCAGTACTAACCCCACTATTGAACAACCCCGCATTTAAACCTTCTCTCATCGACAACACATATCAACAATGGGATAGACTGGGGATTAGGAAAGTAGGGGATATGTATGAACTGGGCAAACTGTTATCATTTCAACAATTAAAATTACAATTTAAATTGAAGGATAATCAATATTTTAAATATATACAGGTATGTGACTTTATGAAGAAATATACACATAGATTTCAAACTATATTTTTAGACCCTTTAGAAGAAGCAATGAATATTAAGGCTGATTCACGAAAATTAATATCATGCTTTTATAATAATATATTAAATAGAGAATCACCCTCAACAGAAGCACTAAGGGAAGATTGGGAACATGAGCTAATGATAAAGATCTCGAAGGACAGATGGGAAAAGTATTTGATGAATACACATAACTGTTCTATTAATGCAAGACATAATTTAATTCAATTCAAATTATTACATAGACTATATTATTCAAAAACGAGGTTGAATACATTTTATCCAAACGTCTCTACCAGATGCGATAAATGTTTGTCTCAAAACGCTAATATAATACATTCATGTGTAGGATGTACAAAGTTGAATAAATTTTGGAGTGATATATTTGATATATTTACAAAGCTTTTTAAGTCAAGAATAGAACCCAAAATGGAATGGATTATATTTGGAATAATAGGAGAAGATACCAATTTAAATAAAGACCAAAATGTTTTTTTAAATTATGAGTTAATAATTGGAAAGAAATTGATACTTAAATTTTGGAAAAATACAACCATACCAACTGTTAAAATGTGGATTAGGAATATGATGGACATAGCACGCCTTGAAGAAATGAGACTCCGACTAATAGATAAATATGACCAATTCTTAAGGAGTTGGTCTCCTTTCATCGACTTTTTGGAATCATGTGATGCAACGGTACCGTAAGGATTGCTGATTTCAGTTCATGACGTGGATAGATCTACATCTCCGAATACAGATTTGAAAAATTCTCTTTTAAGGGGCCTTCTCTTCTATTTCTACTTTCAACCTTTTTTTTTTTTTTTTTAATGTTTTTTAAATATACACACTTCACGTTTTTCTACTCTCTACCATCTATTTTTCCACTTTTTCCCCTTTCTATTGTTTTCTTTTTCTTGTCTTGCTTACTTCCTTCTCATAACATAAAACTAGAGGTTGTACATAGAATGAATTACGGTATGACATAGTTGGCACCTAAAATTAGGTGCCACTGTACTGTTTTGTACTGTATTAACTTCTAATAAAATAAACAAAAAACAAAACAAAAAAACTCTAAATGCGGCGTCACCAATGTCTCATACAACTGCAAATGACTTTCCAACTTCTATATTCAATACTCTGACTGATGAAGGCCAAATTGCCAAAAGTCTTTTTGACCATCCTCTCTACATGTGATGCTAACTTCAACGAACTTTGTACCTATACTCCTAGATCCATCTGTTCTACAATACTCCCCATCAAAACCGTTCACATATATTAAAAACTAATTGGTCCAGCGACGACCACATAGGTACACCACTAGTCACCGACTACAGGTCCGAAAAACAAACCTCCATCAACACATTCTGCTTCCTACATCAAACCAATCCTGTATCCAGTTAGGATCTAACCTTCCAAAGCAGCCAGCCGGGTGGAACGTTGATAAACTCAATGTAGACTACATCTATCACACTGCCTCGTCCACCCTCTTGATTACCTCTGCAGAAATCTCCACCAGATTTGACAGACGTGATCTCCCGTGCACAAAGCCGTGCTGACTATTTATCATCAACTGGTCTATGCAAATACATGTACGTTTTATCCTTCATATTTGCCTCCAGTATCTTAACTAAAGTATATTAACACACATAGATGTCAGGCTTACTGGTCTATAGATCTTTACTATTACCCATCGTCCATTCTTCTGCAATCTCGCCTGTAGCTAACAATGAAGACCTCATCTCAGCCACGGCTCCCATTGTTGCTACTCTTCTTCCTGCAGTGTTCTTGGATAGACCTCATCAGGCCTCAGAGATGTATTTACCGTCATGCGTTTTAGGACGTCTGGCACCACTTGTGTTATAAACCGGGCAATAACTATTTGATCGGATTACATTTCCCGACCTTCCAAGTCTTTATGTAGAAACAAAGAACTGCAGATGCTAGTTTATAGTAAAGAAAGACACACATTGTTGGAGTACCTCTACGGGCCAGGCAGCATCTCTGAAATCTCTGGAGTAAAAGGAAGTGTCCCATCCCGAAATGCGGATTTACTCCAGCCTTTATGTCAACCAATGGCATAACCCTGAATCTGCAGATCCAACTTATTCCATAGCACTCGAAAATCACCGTCACTCTCGGAAACCTCCTGCTCGCTTCTCATGGAATCCGAGAATCGTAGAGAGGTACAGGCTCCAAAACAGGCCCACGGGCCCACCTTTTCGATGCGCACCATGCTGATCTCATGGCTGTGAACAGAGGTGACATTTAGGACGGTTCGTTTAGAGAGTTTAGGCTATATGGGTGGAGCTGAGGAACAAGAAAGGGATGATTACCTTGATCGGGGTATACTCCAGACCCCCGAATAGTTAACGGGAATTAGAAGAACAAATGTGCCAGGTGAATACAGCCATCTGCAGGTCAAATAACGTTGTTGTTGTTGTAGTGGGGGATTTTAACTTTCCCAATAGAGACTGAAAATGTCTTAGTGTGAAGGGTTTAAATGGGGTGCAATTCCTCAAAAGTGTTCAAGAGAGTTTTCTTAAGCAGCATGTAGAGACTCCCACACGTGAGAGGGCAACGCTGCATCTAGTATTAGGGAAATTGGGAACGGCAAGTTAATGAAGTGTGTGTAGAGGAGCCTTTCGGGACCAGTGATAACAGTTCGATTAGGTTTAAGATGGTGACGGATTGGGACGGAGAGGGTCCACGTGTTAAAGCGCTCAACTGGGGTAAGGCCAACTTTGAGGGTATGAAGTTATCGCTCAAGTTGAATGGAGCAGTTCATTTGAGGGTTAAAGAACATTGGACAAGTGGGATGTTTTTACAAGTGTGCTGAGGAAAGGTCAGGATATGCACGTCCCCGTTAGAGTGATGGGCAAAGCAAGCAACTGTAAGAGGGAAATTGAGGCTTTGGTCAAAATCAAGAAGAATGCATGGGGCAGGTATAGGCAGCTGGGAACAATTGCATCATTGGAGAAGCTTGGAGAACTAAGGAGTAAACTAAAAAAGGAGATAAGAAGGGCAAAAAGCGATCAGGAGATAGCTCTGGCGAGCAGATTTAAGGACAATTCCAGATTATTTTATAAATACTTAAGGGGGGGAAAGAGTAACTAGAGAGAGAGTGGGACCTCTCAAGAATCAAAGCCGTCACCTACGTGTGGGCAGGTGTGTGGATGAATTGTTGATTGAATTTAATACAGAAAATTGTGAGGTCTTGCATTTTTGGAAGTCGAATAAGGGCAGGACCAAACACAGTAAATGGTAGGCCTTTGAGTCGCATTGAAAAACAGAAGGATCTAGGAGTTCAGGTGCATGGTTCCTTGCAGATCGAGTCTCAGGTAGTTAAGGTGGTCAAAAAGGCTTTTGGTTCTTCGGTCTTTTTCACTGGATGAGGGGAGATCTTATAAATGTATACAAAATCATGAGAGGACCAGGTCGGGTAGATGCGCAGTCTTTTGGTCAGAGTAGGGGAAACGAGGACCAGAGGTCATAGGTTCGAGGTGAAGGGGAAAATAATCCGAGGGATTATTTTTGAACACAACGTGCGGTGGGTGTATGGAACAAGCTAACAGAAGAGTAGTTATTCCATTGTATAAGAAACAGTTAGACAGGTGCATGGATAGGACTGGTTTGGATGGATTTGGACCAAGAGCAGGCAAGTGGGAATAGGGTAGCTGGGGCATTGTTGACCGGTGTGGTCGAGAGAGATCGAAGGGCCTGTTTCCACACTGTATCACTCTATGATTATATAACTCTATTGAGTATAGAAGTTGGGAAGTTGCAGTTGTGTGAGACGTTGGTGAGACCGCAACTATAATATTTTGTTCGGTTCTCATAACCATGTTATAGGAAATATATTGTCAAGCTTGAAAGGGTTCAGAAAAGAATTACGAGGATGTTGCCAGACATAGAGTGTGTGAGCTATAGGGAGAGGTTGAGTAGGTAGACACAAAATGCTTGGGAAACTCAGCGGGACAGGCAGCATCTTTGTAGTGTGACGTTTCCGATCGAGACCCTTCTTCAGACTGATGTCATGGGACCAGCGGGATTGTGGTAGAATGTAGTCGAAGACTGGTGGGAGAACTGGGGGAGGGGATGGAGAGAGAGGGAAAGCAAGGGCTGTTTGAAGCTGGAGGTCAATGTTTATGTCGCTGGAATTTAAACCACCCAAGAGAAATATGTGGTGCCGTTCCTTCAATTTGCGCTGGTCCTCACTCTGACAAAGGAGGATGCACAGAACAGAACGGTCAGATTGGGAATGGGAGGGGTAGTTAAACTGCTAAGCGACCGGGGGATTAGGTAGGTTTAGGCGGAATGAGCGGCGGTGATCGGCGAACCAATCAACAAGCCTGCACATGGTTTCGCTGATATACAGAAGTTGACACCTGGAAGAGCGGAGACAGTTGATGTGGTTGGAGGAGGTGCAAGTGAACCTCTGCCTCACCTGAAAAGATTGTCGTGGTCCTTGGATGGCGTCGAGGGGGGAGGTAAAGGGACAGGTCTTGTGTCTCCTGCAGTTGCAGGGGGAAATACCTGAGGAGGGCGTGGTTTGGGTGGAAGGGTCGAGTTGACCTTCAGCTTTCTTCACTGCCTCCTGTACCTGCATGCTTACGTTCAGGTGACTGATGTACAAGCACGCCCAGTTCTCGTTGCACCTACCCTTTTCCTAATCGGACACCACTCAGATCTGAAGAAGGACCTTAACCCGAAACGTAACCCATTCCTTCCCTCCATATGTGCTACCAGTCCCGCTGAGTGGCTATTCAGATAATAATCTGCCTTCCTGTTGTTGCCACGAAAGACGATAACCTCACATTTATTCACATTGTACTGTAACCGTCATCCACCTGCACACTCACCCACCCCATCCAAGACACCCTGCACACTCACAGCATCTTCATCGCATCTCACACTACCTAGCTTTGTATCACCCGTAAACTTGGAGAGGTCACATTTAATTCCCTTATCTAAATCGTTGATATATGTTGGCAATAACTGAGGCGCCAGCACCGAGCCTTGCGGCACCCCACTGGTCACTGCCTGTCATTCTGCCAACCAGCTCTCTATCCCTTTAAAAACCCTGCCCCCTATATCATGTGCACTAAGTTTACACAATACACTCTTGTGTGTGAGCTTGCCTAAGGCTTTTTGAAAGTCCAGATACACCACATCCACTGGCTCTCCCTTATCCATTCTGCTTGTTACATCCTCAAAACAATCCAGAAGATTAAACAAGCATGATTTCCCTTTCATAAATCCATGCTGACTTTGGCCTATCCTGTCACTGCTTTCCAAATGCGCTGCTATAACATCTTTAACAATCGACTCAAGCATTTTCCTCAATTCCGATGTAAGGCTAACGTCTATAATTCCCCGTTTTCTCTCTTCCTCCTTTCCTAAAAATTGAGTTGCATTGGCAACCCTTCCGTCCACAGGAACTGACCCAGAGTCGAGAGAACATTGGAAAATGATCACCAATGCCTCCACGCTTTCTAGAGCCACGTGCTTGAGTAGTCAGTGATGCAGACCATCAGGTCCTGATCATTTATTTGCCTTCAGTCCCAACAGTTTACCAAACACCATTTCCTGACATATGGATTCCCTTCAGTTCCTCCCTCCCACTAGATCCTCGTTTCCCTAGTATTTCTGGGAGATTGTTTGTGTCTTCATTAGTGAAAAGTACGCGTTTAACTGTTCTGCCACTGTCTCAAGGCACCTACATTAGTCTTCATAAATATTTTCCTTTATACATATCTAAAGAAGCTTTTGCATTCCCGCAAGCTTTCTTTCATGCGTTTTCCCCCACTCTTGTTTAACCCCTTTATCCTCATCTGTTGAGTTCAAAATAGTAAGTTTAAACGAGAACTTACCAGTTTGAAGTTTGATCTTTATTTTATGAGGAGTTACAATGAGGGATTACGCGAAGAGCCCGCCTGCCCGCATGCGCGTCTATCTTCAAAGCAGCGGTGTGAGATCACAGATAACAGTTGTTGAACTGAATATAGTAAGATTAGAGAATCTAGAATACCAGATGCCGTTCATGATAGAGGGTTGGGAGTGGAGGGCACGTAATCCCTAATCGTAACTTCTCATAAAATAAAGATCACACTTCAAACTGGTAAATTGTCGTTCAATCTTACTATTTTACGTCGGAGTCACGTGAGTGACTACGTGAAGATTTCAAAGCTCTGTGATTTCATGCCGTGGAAACGAGTCCATGCGTCACACACTGCATCAGTTGACCAAGGATGAGTGAAAATTAATAATGCATTCATACATGACATAGGTGTGGACATGTTGATGCTTTTTAATGAACAAATAATGATAACTGTAACCCCCCTCAACCGGGAGGAAACTATAAAACAGTTCCTAAAATAGATTTGGCATATACCCCCGGTATGGCAATGGGTTAGTTCTAAAATGTTTGGAAAGATCGTTCGTTTGACCATCCTGCAGCCGCTAGGATGTGGTCCAGCGAAACGTCCATAACCCTGCTGCTGATGTTGTTGCAGCCCTGGTGGCATGAGACTTGAAAATGTCAGTGTTCACTCCTGTATAAGCCAGAACCCGGTTCATCCACCCGGAGATGGTCTGTACTGATACCTTCTTATGAGGCATTATGTAACTAACAAACATTGCTAGGTCAGAGTCTCTAAGTTTCTTAGTGACCTTAACATACTGGTGTAGATGTGTGACCACACACAACCGAAGGTCCATGGAATATGCCAACAAATCTAGTTTGAGACCTGATGCCCCTGGTCTACTCTGCTTGACTAAGTCATAAACATAACATGTTATTTTGCCTGCAGATGTAATCATCCTGTCCAGTCACAGCTTATGCAATGGCTGGACCCGTTGCGCTGAACCCAGCGCCACGAGCATAACCACTTTGTAAGTGAGTTTGACCAAGGACAGGGATGTAGCTTTAGCCCACCGGCGAAGCGGCGTTAGCACAATGTAAACATCCCATATTTCTGCGTACCTGGGCCAGGGAGGTTTTCAATTGAGGATACCCATAATCCAGGTATCAGAGGGTGAGACCCGACAGAGTGGATCCTGCTCCCCGCTGCCAATATGATGCGAAGGCACGTTTGGCACAGTTAATGGCAATATAAACTTAATGATTGTCAAAGACCCATATAAAACTGAACTCCAAGACGTCAGTCATTCGTGCCGAATTATATGTCATATTAACATTTAAACACAATATTTCCCATCTTCTAATGAGGAAATGCACTGCTTTTTTGGTGCTATCCCTGCAATCTGCAGTGCGCATGTCCATGTTTCGGTCTGACAACCCGAGCCGCAGGAACGGTCTTCTTAGTGTCTGAAAGTCAATGAATTGATTTTATCATGCAGAGGATGGTTTCCCGAGTCACGGGCTAAACCAGCAATGGTTGTGTCTAGACATAACCATATGAGGTTATATTAGCATTCCCAACGTCAGCAGGAACCATGGCTATATAGGCCAGTCAGGCGCTGCTAGAAATTCCTGAAGCGGGAACTGATGAGGCAAAATGGAGGAAAGACATAAAAGGACATTTCTCGCCAGTGTAGCGAGAATGCATCTATCGCCACTGCCAAGCCACATTTTTTGCGACTGGTGATTGAGCCAGGTTGCAAAACATCTCGATTTTCGGAAAATATCGTTAAATACTTTATGATCCAACAACCATTCTGTGTTATCATTGATTTTACGTGATGATACATCAGCGCCAAATGAGGTTATGTAATCTATCACAGGGTACTGAGTTGATCGCACCCATGTGATTAATATATGCCACCACCAAAGTGTATCAACTTGGAGTTGAGCATGCAGATTATGCATATACGCATAATAACCTTTATGCCGTAGAATGCACCAATAGGTAGTTGATACCATATAACTGAATAATTGGTAACTCATGCTAATCGAATCTGCCTCCGTAACTAGAGATGGTATTAGTAATTTTCCATCTTTCAGCATTAGCATCAGGTTGTAATATAACTGAAGATTTACTGACCAAAAGTTATTAGCAATGCTGAATACTGTTCGTCCACCATTGTGACTTTGATAGCTTTCGCTGGTACTAGCAAAAGTCTGCTAACAAGGACCTAAATGGTACTAAAGAGCTTGGTCCTTTGCACGTTTGTAAGTTCTGATAATGCAAGGTCCAACTTGCGATGCTGAAAAGAACATCCACTATATTGCCAATTACACTTGATGCGCTTCTACTAATTCTAATCTCTTGCCCCAGGACGGTGTCACAGACAAATTAATAGAGTTAAAGGTAAATCCCAATAATCAATAACTCCAGTTGGTATCAACTTAAATTTACCGGATGGATGAGAGTCTCAAGTATTGCTTGCGGCTGAAACAGTTAATTTTAGCAAAATACAGAGTTTAGAATATCTTCCATATAGGCCATAACAAGTGATTTTGGGCTATGAGCAGCCCAAGCCCTGGGTTTTAGTAATTTGGTAAATATCCTGGGAGCTGATGTTAGCCCATTTTACAACGCTTTAACTTTTATCATTGCCCCATCCAGTTAAAGTTCAAATATCTCCGGTGATCCATTGAATGGGAACTGAATATTATGTATCTTTGAGATCGATGCATTCCTATTTAAATCAGTTGTCAGACAGAACGAAGTTTCCTATGCTGAAATGTCTATACTAATTTCATGTTATTATTGTTATTTGTACAAATCAAGTGTAAATATTACCAACTTGTAAATGGTCCACCTACCCCATTTATTTGGGAAATAACCAGATCCACCTACCTCCATGGTTACCGGTGGTCTCATGGTTAGCCCAAAACGCCCCTGATGCGGGTTCTATTTCCGTCCTTAGTTTAGAGAGAAGTAGTGCTGGGGTGCGTGAATTCCATACATTTACTGAGGACCGGCTTGGGCCTTGGCCTTGGCCTTGGCCTGGAAGAACTTTGCCCAGATTCAGTGAACCGCTTACTGCCGATTGAGGCGTGGGGTGTGATGTCGTCGACAAAATGAAGCTTTGCTTGTTGTTGGTACCTTGATTAGTCCGACAGCTTTGCTTCCTCATCCAGGTTTTATCTGTTCGATAGGTCTTCCTCGAAGAGAAGTTTCGCCGGCTGGACATTGCTGGCCTTACATGAGCCTGCAAATTTGGTTGTAATGCTTGATGGCGTTTGAGTGCATTATGAAGTGTGCATTGTACAACACCAGGCCAGTAATTTTTAAAATTTGTTGGAGTTTTATCTCCTGGATTTTCATTCCCCTTCGAATGTCACCCCAGATAGCGCTGTTCACTGCCGGTATTGTCAGGAACGATATTATGTTCCACGGACATCCTTCCCAGTTTGGAGTTAGTTACGGACTGACCCCTCGCACTCCCCTCCACAGAGAGGGAGATCTGTAAGTGTCGTGGTTTTAAGACTCAACGTTTGGATAAGATGACACAGACACGGAAAATTATTCAAGAAGCCGAAAAGCCTTTATTTGCAATCAAATTTTGGCTTGGAACATTCAGAGACAACGCGGCCTGGTCGCTCTCTAATTGTTCTCTGATTCATAAAACCAGACAGCTTGTTATTACAGTTTCAGCCTTATCTTCCGCTACTTGGCATGCATGCTTCTGTAACTTTAATCTCTCACTATGTCCTTGCCCTTTAACTTTAATCTCTGAGCCTACCATGGTGTTCTAGCTAAAGCAAAATAAAAAATAAGAAGCAACTTGTTTTTGTGCCTTGATGTCTGATCACATAAAAGTAATGTTTTAAACATATTGGTAAAAGTAAGAAGTAACTTGTTTCTTCTATATAACTTCTATATAACTTCTATATACCTTCTATATAACTTCCTCCTCTGAGACTAACAAGTCTCAAAAGACAAAGACAATTAAACACACACCCCCAGGTCAAATCACTCATATAGCCCTAAAAGGCAGGCTCGTTTAATACATTTTACGTAATGCTGTGTAGTATTCTTTCTCTGGCTCCTTGAGAAATTGGGCCAAAAACCCACCCCCATTACGCGAGGCAGGAAAAAAGATCCAGCTTCCCTTACAGGCTTCATTAAACATTTTCCTAGCAGTTCTTCTTCATCGGAGTAGTATTCTATCACCGAGGTCCACTTTCCTTTAAGGCCGGATTCGTCTGCACCCGTTATCATTGGCAGTTGTTTCACGGTAGCTTTCACCAGGAGGGACTTCATACAGGGGAAAACACAGCACAACATTATTGCCACTGCAATTAGTACGACCCCAATGGTCATACCAATTTGAATCAGCTATTCTCCCCAAACCCCCCAACATGCTCTCCAGCCACCCACACAATTGATGTCTTAACTCTACGTTTCTTTTACCCTCACTCCTCAGGTTTTTAGCTTATCCATGGCTTTTGTGAAAGACCCCTCCGGGCTAGTATTATTACTTATGAAGGTGAAACATTGTTCCCCAAACAAGACACATACACCCCTTATTCTGACCTCATTTACACCAATCTCATAGTCACTAATGTCTCCAAATAACTCACATTATCTTAACCATATAACAATGACAGCAATGAAACGGGCCACCTCGGCCCTTCTAACCCTTGCCAAACACTTACTCCCACCTAGTCCCATATACCTACACCCAGACCACAACCCTCCATTCCTTTCCCGTCCATATACCTATCCAATTTATTTTTAAATGATAAAATCGAAACTACCTCCACCACTTCCACTGGAAGCTCATTCCACACAGCTGCCACTCTCTGAGTAAAGAAGTTCCCCCTCATGTTACCCCTGAACTTCCGTCCCTTAATTCTCAAATCATGTCCGGAAGTGGCGGCACATGTCAAATCAAAAACCCGGAAGTGGCGGCGCTGTGATACCTGCAGTCTGTCTGTTTTTACTTTTTGTGTTGTTTTTTTTGTCTAGTTTAGTAATTTTTTGGTTATTAGGTGGTGTTACGTGTGTGGGGGGAGGGTGAAACAGAGCTTTCTGTCTCTCCCTTCGGGGGAATGCGACCTTTTGTCGTATCCCCCTTCTCTTCCCCCCGTCTGCGCTGAGGCCTAATGGCGGAGCTGGCGGCCTCCAACCTGCGACCGACCTCGAGGGTCCGGAGGTAGAGCCAGCCAGGACTCACCAACGCGAGGCTGGCCGTCTTCGAGCTGCGGCGGCGTTCGGGCAGCGGCACGACTCGGCGCTCCGGTGAGGGCGGACGGCACGGGGCTGAGACACTCCCGTGCGGCCGGCACGGCTACTGGCTGGAAGGCGCTCCCGTGTGAGCAGCCCGGTGCGGGGCTGAGACGCTGCCGTGTGGGCGGACCGGCTCCCGGCTGGAAGGTGCTCTCGTGGGGGCAGCCCGGTGCGGGGCTGAGACGCTGCCTTGTGGGCGGCCCGGTGCGGGGCGGAGACGGTGCTACGGCGGCTGAGGCGGCGTTCTGGCGGCGGCGACCTGGATCCGGGGCTCGGCCGCGGGCCAGTGGAGGACAATGTCGGGAGCTCGCAGGTCACAGGCTGGTGCCTGTTTTCCGGAGCACCCGTTGCAACAGCTGCGGGCAGCTTCGACCACCCCCGGGCCGCGGAGCTTGAACCGCGGGACTGATGCCATCGCCCGGTGGGGTATCGCCTCGGCGCAGAGGGAGAAGAGGAGGGAAGAGACAGTAACTCTAAGACTTTTGCCTCCATCACAGTGATGAGGTGTTTGGTGAACTCACTGTGGTGGATGTTAATTTGTGTTTATTGTGTTTTGTTATTATTACATGTATGGCTGCAGGCAACAGCAATTCGTTCAGACCGAAAGGTCTGAATGACAAATAAAGGATTCAATTCAATTCAATTCAATGTCCTCTTGTTTAAATCTTCCCTATTCTCAACTGAAAACGTCAACTCTCTCTATCACTCTCATCATTTTAAAGACCTCTATCAAGATCCCCCTTAACCTTCTGCGCTCCAAAGAATAAATACCTAACTTGTTCAACCTTTCTCTGTATCTTAGTTGCTGAAACCCAGGCAACATTCCAGTAAATCTCCTCTGTACTCTCTCTATTTTGTTGACATCTTTCCTATAATTTGGCGACCAAAATTGTACAGCATACTCCAGAATTGGTCTCACCAATGCCTTGTACAATTATAACATTACATCCCAACTTCTATACACAATGCTCTGATTTATAAAGGCCAAAACACCAACACTTTCTTTACCACCCAATCTACATGAGATTCCACCTTCAGGGAACTATGCACAGTTATTCCTAGATCCCTCTGTTCAACTTAATTCCTCAATTCGCAACCATGTACCATGTACGTCCTATTTTGATTTGTCCTTCCAATATGTAGCACCTCACACTTATCAACATTAAACCCATCTACCAACTTTGAGCCCACTCTTCCAAATGGCCTAAAACTCCCTGTAGACTTTGAGAAGGAACCACCTATCTTACTATCATCTGCATACTTACTAATCAAATTTACCACACCATCATCCAGATTATTGATGTACATGACAAACAACAGTGGACCCAACACAGATCCCTGGGGTACCCCTGTAGCCACTGACGCCCAACCTGACAAACAGCCATCCACCATTACTCTCTGGCATCTCCCATACAGCCACTGTTTAATCCATCTTGCTACTCCTTACTGAACGTTCTTAACCAACCTTACTTCCTTATTTAACATTGCTTCTCACTTGTGGAAAAAAACAACAAATCATCCACATACTGTATCAAATACTTTCTAAGTCTTTACCTTCCAACTCTGCCTTTATCATCTGATTAAAACATGGGGCTGGTATTTAAAATCCTACCTCATCCTAGCCTTTCTTGACCTCCTCCTTTAGATCCCTCCCTCCCTTGGGGACCCCAGTCCTGTCTGGGCATATATCCAGATGTATTTCACTCCTGATAGGGCATTTTTAGGAAATGTATTATTAGCATGTAATTCTCTGCCCCCTGCTTGGCTCTGTCATAGGACTCACTGTGTGTCAGTGCATCCCTTATTTCAGTCTTTTCATCCAGGTCCGTTGTTATTGACAACATAGTCTTTCTTTTTTACGCACTTTCTTTTTAAGCTCTTCAAGTTACATTTGCATAATTTTTCCAAGCACCTCTTCCTGCTGGTCTTTTTCCTATCCTTGCGATATTTCTCGACCGCAGAGACCAACTGATCGCTGAATCGGGGGTGGGAAATAAATGACAAACCCACCACCTCCTCCAATCTAGGCTTGTCTTTAGGAGGAATAACATCCACAACAGTGGTTATGAATATAGTGTTCATTAACTGGTTGCCTTCTATTTCTTGTTCATTTTCAAGTCTCCACCTTTTCAGCTGGTTCTCCGGCATAGGCTGCTGGATCATTTGCCTCTCCAAGTGGTCTCCCCTTTATTCCTTGGGGTCCACCCTAAGTGGGTAACATTGGCTGAGGGCCTGCCATACCCTCTCTGTCTGACTGTGTCAAACAGCATGCCATTATTTATTACATTGTTCACAGCATTTATATACCTGCCATCTTCAGTAGTTCTATCAGTTTAGTGATTCATATCACTTTCACCAACAGTGCCTTCAACTCTCCCATAGCCAATAATCGTCCCACGTTCTCCTCCTCCAAAGCCCTAATCCATGTCCTGCCCCATCAGGGATATATGGTGAGGTACTGTTTAGCCCTCTCAGTTTATGGGTGCTCCAAAGGATAATCTGTGTCTGTCCTGCTTTTTTCTTTTTAGAGAAGTCTCATCAATCTATCCCTCTTCTTCCCACTTTAATCCTTTCTGGCATGCCTTCTTTCTTATTCTAAACTCAATGTCTTGCTTCTCAAATATTCTAGTCTCCTTGCAAATTCATTCACCTTTCCTTGTTTTATTTCTTCCACTGACTCATCCTGCTTTATTACTTCACAGCTGTCGTTTCATACTTCTGTTATCTCCTAACTGCCTCTCTCTCCGTTCTTTCTAAATTGCCTAAGTATCTAATTCCTTTCCTTTCCGCTTTTCCCACTTTTCCAACTTATCTGTGGGTATATCATTCATAATTAACACGTCCATCTTGTTACACATTTACCTTGAAAGTGCCTTCCTTGGGCCCTCAAATCTCAGCAAATTCTGAAAATCTCAACAAACAAACATTACCCTTCTCCAACCAGAATGTTTACCATAAAACAACAAACCATCAAAGCTGGTCATGTTTCAGCAATTAACCTATTTCCAATTATTTCAATCCATTCTCACCACTATTTTAAATTTCCAATTCCTAGTACTTGTAACAATTTTCCAAATTATCTTTACTGAAAAGAAATCTAAAAGAAACATCATAAAAAACCAAGCAACCTCCATTTTCCAACTTTCCACTTTTAAGTTACGAGGATACAAAAAGTTAATCGTCACCTTACAGCTGTTCGTAACCTTCCCCCATTGCTTACAATTTATTAAAGGAACATACACCTACACTTACAATGTGGTCTACAACAAACAAAAGAATGATCACATATATGAACGTCCTCATTCATTCAATACCGGTGTTTACACACAAATCACATTCGTTCCTTTCTTACTTCAAAGACATTATGCAATATTCTACACATATTAAAGTTTCAAAATTAAAATTTATATAATTCTTATCTCCCTTTTAAGTTAAAGTAGGATGGTCTAATCCCCTATCAGTCAGGTTTCTGAGTGCTGTGATTGGACATTGATTCAGATCCTGATTAGTCACTCACCGTCACTAAAATTCTAACCACACCCCACTAAGATCACAACTAATCAAAATCCTAGTCACTCAACATCTTGACCACACGCCACCCCCATTAATTCCAGACAAAGGAACACATTTTGGCTTTGATCTCCCAGCAGAAAGAATGCTGAAAGACCACGCATCAGAAAGCATGCAACAAGCTTATCTTTACAAACAGTTAAGAAACTCAGTCCTTATACCTCCTCCGTCCTTGTAGTTATTATATTACCTTAATATATTCTTATTGCAATATAACCTTACACTATTATTATTGCTACTCTACTTTCTGCTATTCTACAATATTTTATCACTGTGTACATTTTCCGTTACGCACTTACCTTAAATTCGTATTTTGCCCGTACAAACCCCTAACCTCTCAGGGCGGTATCCACAAAATACTTGCCTCGTCCGTGCAAACCCCTGACCTCTCAGGGCGGTATCCACGAGGTCTTCATACCTGCCTCGCCCGTGCAAATCCCTGACCTCTCAGGGCAGTATCCACGAGGTCATAATACCTGCCTCGCCCGTGCAAACCCCTGACCTCTCAGGGCGGTATCCACGAGGTATTACTACACTCTTAATACTATCACATTACTTTCGTATCACAAATATTATTACTCACCACACACAGCGTAGCCTACTCGGACAACCCTCCGGGCCAGCTTTTTAGAACAATTTAGTGCCAGATTCTTGGGTCGGAGAGTCTTTCAAGCTACCTAGGCACTTCTGTGTCCCAAATGGCGTGTCATGAACAACATGTTATTAGTCCAAATGAAGCGGAAACCCCGCATAATGTTTAGGTGGCCACCTTTGTCCTGTTGTCCTTATGAGCCAAATAAGGGGCTGGGAAGGCCCTGGGCTACTTGTCTTTTAATTAATGGTCTCTTACTTACCCTGCTCGCAGCGCCAATTTTGTCGTGGTTTTAAGACAAAGTTTGGGTAAGATGACACAGACACGGAGAATTCGTCAAGAAGGCGAAAAGCCTTTATTTGCAAACACATTTTGGCTTGGAACATTCAGAGACAACACGGCCTGGTCGCTCTCTAATTGTTCTCTGATTCATAAAACCAGACAGCTTTTTATTACAGTTTCAGCCTTATCTTCGGCTACTTGGCATGCATGCATCTGTAACTTTAATCTCTCACTATGTCCTTGCCCTTTAACTTTAATCTCTGAGCCTACCATGGTGTTCTAGCTAAAGCAAAATTAAAAAAATTAAAAGCAACTTGTTTTTGTGCCTTGATGTCTGATCACATAAAAATAATGTTTCAAACATATTGGTAAAAATAAGAAGTAACCTGTTTCTTCTATATAACTTATATATAAGCAGCCTTGAAACAGGTGCTGCCGCAGGCCCCGAAGAGACCTGCGCTGACCCCGTTCCATGGTCCATATCATGATGGAGCATCGCATTTTGTGGGATAAACGCCCGAGGACGCTATTAATGATCCATCTGGGTTAAACGTCCGAGGACGTACCCAACTCGACAGGCCTATGCGTCTTACTCTTGGCTTTACACCCTTTCTGGGGAACCACCGCGTTTCCTATCCGTCTTACCCTTGGCTTTACCCACTTTCTGGGGAACCACCGCGGTTCCTATCCGTCTTACGCTTGGCTTTACCCTCTTTCTGGGGAACCACCGCGGATTCAAGAGGCACCCTGAAGTCGCTGACCGCACTGTCAGTGACTCGGGTAGCGAATCTGACGTCCGGCGTCTACTCGCACTTCCGCGGTCTCCGTAGCAGGTTCCTCGCGGTCCGTTGCCGGTCTTACCCGCGGTCCGCGACCGGGCTTACCCGCGGTCCATAACCGGTTCCCCGCGGCCCCCGACCGGGCTTCCCCGCGGTCCATAACCGGTTCCCCGCTGTCCGTGTTCAAAAAGGAACTGCACCGTCAAGTGATCGGGATTCCCCGCGGTCCGCAGTTAGCTCTCCCCGCGGTCCCTGAGCGGGATTCCACGCGGCCCATAGCCGTTTCTCCCTGCGGTCCGTGACCGGTATTCCCCGCGTGCATAACCGATTCCCCGCAGTGCGACCGGGATTCCCCGCGGCGTATATTATACTTCCCCGCGGTCCATCCAGCAGGAAACTATGTAAAGAGGTTTCCTGCAAGGAAAAACAGAACCTGGAAATAAGTTGAAAAAACTTAACTTCAGGTTTGAAACTTACCGCTGGAGGAGCAGCGCGCCTGTCAGCCAGTCTTTGCGCAATGCGATAGACGATAGAACGCATGCGGGATGGCGGGCTCTTCACGTAGTCACTCACGTGACTCCGACGTCAAATGTCTCCCAGTCCTCCGGTTTGCTGCTTCCTCTGGCCAATTTACATGCATTTTCCAGGGATAATACTATCCCTGATTTCCTCTGTTAGCCAAGTTTGCGCCGCCCTCCCCGTTCTATTTTATTTATTTTTGCCAGGCAGGGATGATCAATTTTTGGAATTCATCCATGCGGTCTTTAAACTTTCCCATTGTATCTCCACCGTCAAGTGTAATTTGCCAGTCTACCCTAGCCAATTCCCAACTCATTCCTCCAAAGTCTCCTTTCTTTAAGTTTAGGACACCAGTCTCTGAATTAACCATGTCACTTTCCATCCTAATGCAGAATTCCACCATATTATGACCACTGATGCCCAATAGGGCTTTGCGCAACAAGATCTCTACTAATCCTTCCTCATTGCACAATAACCAGTCTATGATGGCCTGTCCTCTAGTCGGTTCTTCTACATATTGGTTTAAAAACCGTCGCATATACACAGAAGCATAAACGTTTCTGTGTTTCTGTTAGAAACACAGAAACTAGCAGGATTGGGCCACTCGGCCCTTTGAGCCAGCACCGCCATTCAATATGATCATGGCTGATCGTCCAAAATCAGTTGCCGTTGTTGTTTTCTCCACATAACACTTGATTCCGTTAGCCCCAATGGTTATATCTAACCCTCTCTTAAATAACTTACCCAGTTCATTAGACTCCACAGTTTTTTTCTTAACTGGAGACTCTACCAATTATGGTCTAGGGTTAAGGAGGGTATTTGAAGATTATTATGTATTTTTAGTGGAAATTGAAATGATGATCCTCTTAATTTTGACTGAGCAGATACAATCATGAATCGGACTTGTTTAATAGATTGCAGTCGTCATGGAACGACATCCTGTTGTCCCCAAGGTGTAAACTTCAAATACGTTTATATTGCTCCCGTGTTACCTTCTTCTTTATAATTTGGAACTGATTATTTAGAAAAGAGCTTGTACGCTTCTACAAAGTGAGGTGTTATTTAAACATATAAACATAGAAAATAGATGCAGGAGGAGGCTCTTCGGTCCTTCGACCCAGCACCGCCATTCATTGTGATCATGGCTGATCGTCCCCTATCAATAACCCGTGCCTGCCTTCTCCCCGTATCTCTTGAGTTCACTAGCCCCTAGACCTCTATCTAACTATCTCTTAAATCCATCCAGTGATTTGGCATCCACTGCCCTCTGTGGCAGAGAATTCTACAAATTCACAACTCTCTGGGTGAAAAAGTGTTTTCTCACCTCAGTCTTAAATGGCCTCCCCTTTATTCTAAGACGGTTGCCCCTGGTTCTGTGCTTGCCCAACATTGGGAACATTTTTCATGAATCTATGTTTGTCCAGTCCTCAGCAAAAAACTCAGCTAAACAGGCAGCATCTCTGGAGAGAAGGAATGGGAGACGTTGTGTCGAGACCCTTCTTCAGACTTCAGACTGAGTTACAGCAGAATTTTGTGTCTAACTTCGATTGAAATCAGCATCTGCAGTTCTTTTCTCCAATACATAATACGATATGTGGAAACGGTGAGATAGTATTGATTGCTCTCTTGCCTGCCGAGGGGACAGTAAGGTAAATTTGTCTTGTCTCCTCTCGAAAAAAATATGAGTGTGTCAATTCTGTTTTGTCGTTAGAAATGCTACATCAGAAGGAGCCTTTGAGGAATATAAAGTAAGCAAGAAATAACTCAAGTGGCCCCAGAGGACTCAAGAGTAGCCAGCTCCTTTGATTAAGATGGGAAGTTGAGAGAATCCATGTATTCATTGGCTGGTGAACTTCACGTCAGTGTTTGGGCATCTAATTGGAGAGGATTTCCGGGTTAGGATTGGGAAGGACATGGCCTAGTTATGGACATTCAGCACGTCTTTATCCATGGTAGGTCATGTTTCATAGATTGTATTTCGTTTTTTGAGGAGGTGACAATGGTGTAGGGCAGGGCAGTGGATTCTTCCGCAATTTTATGCTCCTCCTCAGAGCTGCTACCAATTTCATTGTCCCAATCTATATGTGGTGAACATACGCTGCACTCCCTCAAAAGTGATAATATCCTTCCTCCAATTAGGGGACAAAAATTGCACACAAAATTCCAGGTGCGGTCTCACCAGGGTCCTGTGCAACTGCAGTAGGACCACTTTGCTCCCAAACTCAAATCCTCTCGCAATCAAGGCCAACAAGCCACTAACTTTGTGTAGGAATGAACTGCAGACGTTACACCTCGAACAGAACTCACTGATGACTGCACCCATGCAGAACTCACTGACTACAGCAACTCCATGACTAATTTCCATCATACGCTCAAATTCACCTGGACCATCCAACGCTTTCGCCACCTCCTACGAGATCCCACATATGGCCACATGTTCCCGTATCCACGCCTTTCTGCTTTTTGCCGAGACCGTTTCCGCCGCAATCTCTGGTCAACTCGTCCCTTCCCAACTAGGTACTTTCCCCTGCACCCGCATGAGATACAACACCTGTCCTCCCCCCCCCCCCCCCCCCCCCCCCCCCCCCCCCACCCGACTCTACTCAAGGACCCTTTGCTGGTGAAGCAGAGGTCCACGTGCACCTCATCCAACCTCATCTACTGCGTCCGCTCTTCCAGGTGTCAACACCTGTACATTGGCGAGAGCTAGAGCAGACTCGGCAGTCGTTTCGCTGAACACCTCCGCTCAGTCAGCCTTAATCTACCCGATCTCCAGGTTGCTTAACAGTTTAATTCACCCTCCATTCCCAATCTGATATTTCGCTTGCACCTCAGCGGTATAAACATTGACTTAGCTAACATCAAATAGCCCTTGCTTTCCCTCTCTCTCCATCCCCTCTCCATTCCCAGTTCTCCTACCATTCTTGTTGTCTCCGAATACATTCTATCTCTGTCCCGCTCACTCCCTTGACATCAGTTTCGACCCTAAACCTCAATCATTCCTTCTCTTCAGACATGTTGCGTGCCCCGCTGAGTTCCTCCATCATTTTGCGCATTCATTTGATTTAAACCAGCATCTGCAGTACTTTCCTACACATTGAGAGGTTGAGTAGGCTGGGTCTCTATCCCATGGAGCGCAGGAGATTGAGGGGTGAACGTACAGAGGTGTACACAATCATGAGAGGAATAGATCGTGCAGATGCACAGAGTCTCTTGCCCAGAGTAGGGGACCCGAGGACAAGAGGACATATGTTCAAGGTAACGGGGAAAAGATTTAATAGGAATCCGAGGGATAACTTTTTCTCCGAAAGGGTGGTGGGTGTATGGAACACGCTGACAGAGGAGATAGTTGAGAATGGGACTATTCCATCATTCAAGAAGCAGTTAGACGGGTACATGGATAGGACAGGATTTGGAGGGATATGGATCAAGCGCAGACTAGTGTAGCTGGGACATTGTTGACCGGTGTGTGCAACTTGGGCCGAAGGGCCTGGTTCCACACTGTATCACTCTATGGCTCTCTATGACCTAGTTAACATATTGGGCTGAACCTTTTTGCCTACATTTGGCCAAAATGTAAGGGTTGTTGTCCTTTATTTGAGAGCTCAAAAAGTGCGGAAGAGGTTTAAACGGAGTAGTTGGAGAAGGCAGAAAAGGTGAGAGGCATGACCAATTAAAGGTGATTATAAGGTAATGCAGGCAATTTAAGTTAACCATTGGACTGGTTGCAACAGAAAATTGGTAAATTAAGCAGCAAATAAGGAAAAGGGCAGAGTCAACAGAGCGGCCTATTGCGTGATATGTTGTGTGGTGGTAAAGCGCAGGTTTTTGGCGATATAGTATTCGGCGAGGAGGCTGGAGAAGTAGGCTATCGGCAGCAGAGAAGGGAATAGGTTTAATTCAGCTATGTGAGTATGTCTCGTTCTTCATCTACTGAGATAACGGCAGGCAAGTTGTTTCAGTGCGATTTTTACAGAATGTGAAAAGTCAGGTTGTCAGCCTCTGACAACTGCACCTGTGGAAATTATGTCCAGGTGCACCTCCTGAAGGACCGTGTTAGGGAACTGGAGCAGCAGCGGGATGACCTCAGGACCAGCCGGGATAAAGGCAGTTTCGTGGGCAAGACATACAGTGGGGTTGTCACACCGAAGACACAGGAAGAGCGAAGGTGGATGACAACGATGAGGAGAAATAAACATGGAGTGTAGGAGACCCCAGTGGCTGTACCGATTGAAAACAGGTACACCCACTTGGGAGCTGTCGGGGAGTTGACACCTCACGTGACTATGAGGCTCAGCGGGGAAGAGTGACGTCAGGCAGCGCATTACTGGTGGCGACTCGATTGTCAGAGGTGCGGACAGGAGATTCTGCTGCAACAGTAGTGAATCCAGGATGGTGTGCCAGGTACCTGACGCCGGGGTCCAGGACGCCTCGGTGCCGCTGCAGGGTATCCTCGAGGGAGGGGAGCAGCCGGAGGCTGTTGTGCATGTTGGCGCAAATGATATAGGTAGGACGAGGAAGGAAGTTCTGTCACACAAGTTTAGGGAATTAGGTGATAGGCTGAAAAGCAGGACCTCCATGATAATTATCTCAGGCTTACTTCCAGTATCTCGTGCTCGTGAAGGTAAGACCTGGAAGTTAGGGGAAATGAATGTGTGGGTACAGAGTTGGTGCATGGGGCAGGGATTTAGATATCTGGACCATTGGGATCTCTTCTTGTGAAGGGTCACCTGTACAAAAGGGGCGGGTTGCATCTTAACTGGAGGGGTGCCAACATCAAGGTTTGCTAATGCCACGCAGGATGCTTTAAACTAGATTGGTGGGGGTGGGGGCGTCTCATACAGGACAGAGGCAGGTGAGAGGTTAGAAGTTGGTATGGAGGGTGGTGAAAGAAAGGTTAGTGGACGGAATCGGCGGGTGAAAGTCAGAGAGCGAGGAAGGAGGGTTAGGTTAAACTGCAAGTGTTATAAAGCAAGAGGCCTGACGGGTAAGGCAGATGTGATTAGTGTATGGATAGGTACGAACGACTGGGACGTTGTAGCCATTATTGAAACCTGGATAAGAGTCAGACAGGACTGACAGCTAATTGTTCCGGAGTACAGGAGCCTTAGGAGAGACGGCTAAGGGGAAAGACGAGGAGGTTGCATGGTTGGTTAAGGAGCATGTCACGGCAGTGGTCAGAGGTGACATTGTGGACGGTTCTTCTAGTGATGCAATATGGGTGGAGCTGATGAACCAGAAATGGATGATCACCTTGATAGGGGTGTACTACAGACCCCCCGAATAATCAATGGGAATTAAAAGAACAAATATGCCAGGAGATTGCAGGCAGCTGTAGGTCAAATAACGTTGTTGTAGTAGGGGATATTAACTTACCCAATATTGACTCGGAAAATCATAGTGTGAAAGGTTTAAATGGGGTGCATTTCCTCAAAAATGGTGGAGCGTTTTCTCAAGCAGTATGTAGAAGCCCCACACAAATTAGAGGGCAACACTGGATCTTGTGTTGGGAAATTGGGAAGGGCAAGTCAATGAAATGTTTATGGGGGAGCCTTTTGGGACAGTGGCGACAGTTCGATTTGGTTTAAGACAGTTTTGGATAGGGACGTAGAGCGTCCACGTGTTAAAATGCTCAACAGTGATAAGGCCAACTTTGAGGGTATGAAAAAAGGTCTCGCTCCTGTTGATTGGGGAAGGTTGTTTACGGGGAAAGGAACATCAGCCAAGTGGTCTGTTTTTGAAAGTGTGATGACAACGGCACGGGATATGCATGTCCCTATTACAGGGAACGTCAAGGAAGGAAAACATGAGGAAGCTTGGCTGACGAGAGAAATAGAGGCAATTGGTTAAGCATAAAAAGGAGGCGTTGGACAGGCATAGGCAGCTGTGGATGAGTTCCGGTAAATAAGGAGCAAAGTTTAAAAAATCAGAAGGGCAAAAAGGGGCAGGAGATAGCTCTGCAGATAGCATTAAGGACAACCCCAATGGATTTTTTGTAAATACATAAGGGGTGAAAGGGTAACTAGAGAGAGAGAGTGTGGCCGCTTATGAATGATAGCGGTCAACGCTGTGTGGAGCCACAGGAGATGGGCAAGGTCCTCAATGAGTATTTCTCTTCTGTATTTACCGAGGAGAAAGGCAGGAAGACGGAGAAACTCGGGGCAGTCAATGGAAGTAGCCTGAGAGCAGTCGGTGTTATAATTGAAGAGGGGCTGAAGGTACTATCGTGTATAAAAGGAGACAAATATCAAAGGCCTGATCAGATAATCAGAGGACCTTGAGGGAAACCAGAGGCGAAATTGCGGGAGCCCCGGTTGAAATTTACAAGTCATCTTTAACTACAGGAGAGGTGCCGGAAGACTAGAAGGTGGCAACTTTTGTGCCTCTATTCACGAAGAGCTGCAGGGAAAATTGCTGCGGACTATAAGTCAGTGAGCTTAACATCTGTTGTTAGAAAGTTACTAGATGTATAGGATATGCAGGCATTTCGACGGACAATGGCTGATTAGGGATAGTCAGCATAGTATTGTAAGTGAGAGGTCATGTCTCACAAATCTGATTGGGTTTTTGTAAACATGACCAAAATGGTCGATGAAGGCATGTTAAAATCAATTACTTATCACAGACCAGTCAAACACAAAGTAAGGTAAGATTATTTTATTCGTTAGTAGGAGTGTGCGTGGAGCTATACAACTTAGCGTTCCTGTCGCACAACTCTCCGAACAAAGAAAAGTTAGTACAGTTATGGTAATTTCTTATCAATAAATACACCTACCAAGTCTGATATAGCATGATTGAAAGATTCTGTGGCCTTTCCGGAAATAAATAATGCTAGATCCATATCAAGCTGTACTTATGCTCCTAGAGCTTACCCCAATAGTCTAGTTCAGTAATACACCGAGTCAAGTAATTATGGCCAATAATAACATTCATTCCTTTTATTACATGATAACCCAGAATACAATAGTGACTGCTTCATTCCAATGGATATCTTAACAAAAAGATGCTGATGTCTTCACCACCAGAGTTTTCGTGGGCGCGAATCCATGTTGATAATTCATCTCTGATGATTCGTAGTAGAGTATGACGTCTCTAAGAGAACCTGGAAGAAAGTTCGTTAGCAGTCCCAATTTCCACTGATACTCTTACGGTGGTGGTGATGTACCCATGCATTCCTTCATTCTATCTTCAACAAAAGGCCTCTCCCTATATACTGGTCCTACTCTACCACATAATTCTCTCGACACTAAAGTTAAGGCTAGAATGTGGTCGGTCACCTCCGCAGTCACGTGATGGAGATTGATAATTTTTTTACATTTTGATTCTATGGTATGGTATTTTTGAAGGTCTATCATAATGATTTCAGCTGGGTTCAGTCCAGATTTCCCTACGGGCATGACTCCCATTTGAAACAAACTATGAGAAGTAATTTTAATCAAACCAATTTCAGTCTTGCCTTCAATTTAGCCAATTTAGTTTCTAGGGTCTGATCTGATCTTTCTACAAGTCCAGCAGCTTGTGGTCGATATTCACAATACAATTGCTGCTGAATTCCCAGCAGATCGTATAATTGTCATTAATTTGTTCCAATATGACGTGGATCATTATTTAAACTAAGTCGAATAAGGATGCCAAATCTAGGGATATTTGTTCTTCAACACCTTGATAACAGTAGCCGCTTCATTATCAAGGGTTAGACAAGTTTTGATCCGCCGGCCGAATGCATCGACTTTGACAACAAATACCTGTAAACCTGGCCCCTCTTCTTATTTGATGTAATCCTCCTTTAATGTCTTAAATAGACTTGTAGACAATAATAGTTATTTATCCCTAGGTGGTTAGCATCGACTTCTTGGAGGGAGACTTGCTACTCACTTTTAATCTATCTTATTACTGTTGTATTATTGTCTCACATTCCCAGGTTCCCATGGTAATTTCACTGTCAGACTAGTCCCGCAATTCCTGACATTTGCTAGGGTTTGTTCTCTCCTTGATACCCGCTGAATAGTCCTGTCCCTCTTCTGACTGCTCTTTTGGGGGTGAGTCAAGAAATTAAACTAGATTAATTTATATACTTTGCACAAACCAAAAATTTCAATGATCTCTGAAATGCATTCCATGCCATTCTGATGGGCCATGGTTAAGTGCTACATTTGTTAAGTGTTATTCCAATAATTTCCTGATAAAGGGTAGTTAAATTTGGGTGCAGAGTGGGTGTCCCCGGGCGACAGAGCAATGTTTATCTCCATATTTTTACTTGAGATAGCCCGTTCAGGCAAAATAGTGCAGTAGAGCTAGAAGGGATAGTTGTACAATGATCTTTACAAATTTGGAGCTTGCCTTGATGATCTCTTTGGAGGCATCCTGTAACTTTTTTTTAATTGACTGTGACTCGATTCGTCTTCCTGGCTGGTACGAAGTGTTGGGTTAGTTAAAATGTTAGCAGGGTTTGGCACTAGTATATATGTGAAGCAGCTTTTCAACTGAGTTAATTGTTGTTAAATTCCGTATCAGTTTATGTTGATTTTCTTCATTCAGTTTCAGAGCTGCAAGAATAATGCCCCTGTCCCACTTAGGAAACCTGAACGGAAACCTCTGGAGATTTTGTGCCCCACCGCTGTATGTAGCAAATGAGTACCTGCACTGATGTGAATCACTTTGGTCAATGTTATTTATTATTTATTATTATTATTATTATTTCAACAATTATTTTTGATCTCCTTAACTGATGGCCATCTCCTGTACCCCACAAGTGCTGCTTTGAGGGGAGCTATATACTTTTACTGGGCCAATGATGCACATGGATTGATTTCTGTGGCCACAATTAGCTCAGGGGGAGAGGTAAGCCTAACCCAAGAGAGAGGTTTAGCAGCTGCCTCTGATCTGCTAGCAGAGCGGAATAACACGACTGCTCTCCTTGAACCTGTCTCATCACTCCACCAACACAGGAATTGTGCGACCAGTCAGTTGTAATGCGACATCAGTACTTGCTCAAGTGACATAAAATGCCAAGCACTGAACAAGCATTTAGTTCAGTTTAGTTTAGAGAGATACAGCACGGAAACAGGCCCTTCGGCCCACCGAGTCTGTGCCGGCCAGCGATCCACCCCTCACATTAACACTATCCTGCACACACTAGGGACAATTTACACACACACCTTGCCCATTAACCTACATACCTGTACGTCTGAGGAGTGTGAGAGGAAACCGAAGATCTCGGAGAAAACGGGTCACGGGGAGAACGTACAAACTCCATAGACAGCACCTGCAGTCGGGATCGAACCCGGGTCTCTGGCGCTGCAAGTGCTGTAAGGAAACCTGAACGGAAACCTCTGAAGACTTTGTGCCCCACCCAAGGTTTCCGTGCGGTTCCCGGAGGTTTTTGTCAGTCTCCTTACCTGCTTCCACTACCTGCAACCTCTGGCAACCACCTGCAACCTCCGAGAACCGCACGGAAACCTTGGGTGGGGCGGAAAGTCTCCAGCGGTTTCCGTTCAGGTTTCCTAAGTGGGACAGGGGCATAAGGATGTCACTACGAGGAGCAATTCGTGCATGGTTTCGTTTTAGTTTTATTCCGGCATTTCCCTAATCTATTTATCAGTGTTGCTGGTGGTCAATGGTTTTCTTGGTAAGGTATTACCACTTTCTGGGGAGCTAGTTGAACGAGATTGATGCCCACACATCCTACCTGAGCTGTGTCTTCTGCCCGTTCTTGAGGGTTCACATACTCATATACCTCAATCCCCAGATGACGGCGTTGATAGGTAACACTGTCCTGAAAGCCTGATAAAACTCAACAACATTTATGTTGGACATATTTGCGCTAATTGTTCGGGTCTGCCATAATGATTGCTCCTCTCCACTGTTTCCCAAGGTCTCTTGTCTCTGTTGGTTCTTACTGGTACCTCAGTGCATCATACAGCTCTCTCCTCTTCTTTCAACTAGTGCCAAATGTATTTGCATCAGTTCCTTCATCTCACCACAGTTACTTTGTCTCGCTTCATAGTTTCTTTATTGCCTCTAATTTCTTCTCATACTTTGTTTTACTTTGGCTCTCTGTTGGGCCTACCATGTTCTAATGTTCTAATTGGCTACAATTGAAGCAGACTCCCGATGCTGCTACTTTTCTTTAGAGTCCACCAGGTGTATGTGCGGCTTCGTGCAGTTTTTTTCTCTGGGTTATTCTCCCTTTCTGTCTCTCTGCACCAATCGCAGTGCTGTGAGGAGGGTGTACTCACCTGCCTTAAATGCTTCTAATAGGCCATGATGAAGGGCGTCAAGTTATTTTGTCCGTAATTCTAGACTGGCTGGCTGATCAGGACTGTGAAAATGGGTTGGTTTGTGAGAGGGGTGTCTGTCTTCATGATCCCTGATCCTTCGACCAGTTCACTCTCGGCTCTTACCGATCCCTAGGATTTAAAGTTATTTTCTATTCCCTAGGATTTCGAGTGTTCCTGCAACGTCTAGTGTCCCAGAGGTTCCTCAGATCTCGTGACCCTCTTCTTTGGCCCATTCCTCTTGTTCGTTCTTTCATTGGACCCTTTTCCGCTCCAATGCCCTGTTTCAACACAAATATAGCACTGATCTGGCCCTACCACTCTATTCATTCTCCGATGTAGTTGAGGTGAAATCGTGTCCAAGGCAGATATGTCATTGAGGTAATCTGGTGGGAATTGTTTTTCCAAATCACTAGCTATCTTTACTTAGGGTTTCCCCATCCTAAATCTAATTTCGGCGTCTCTTTTTTAGACACGCACTCTGTCTCTGTTTTGTCTGCAGGCTTTTTCTGCTCTTTCTTCGGTGTTATTTCCACACTTCCAGCTGGATCAACTAATCTTCGGAAGGTATCTGCAAGGGCAGTGAAAACTGCCTCGTTTCTTGCACTATCCTCTGCCATTACAATACAATACACAACAATACAATACAATTCAATTTATTGTCATTTGGACCCCTTGAGGTCCAAACAAAATGTAGTTTCTGCAGCCATACATTACAAAACAAAAGACCCGAGACACAACACAGTTTACACAAACATCCATCACATCGCTGTGAAGGAAGGCCAAAAAAACTTATCTCTCCACTGCACTCCCCCCCCCCCCCCCCCCCCCCCCCCCCCCCCCCCCGATGTCAGAGTCAGAGTCAAAGTCAAAGCCCCCGGCTGGCGATGGCGATTGTCCCGCGGTCATTAAAGCCAAGCCGGGTGATGCAAGGTCGCGCACCGGGTCTTTGTGTTAGAGTCCCCGGCGTGCGCTCGCAAAGTCCCGCGGCCATTCTTAGCCGCGCGGGGCGATGCTGTAAGGCCCCGCTCAGGTGCTCTTCAACCCCGCAACTCGGGCGGGAGAAGTCGCCGTTGCGGAAGCCCCGAAAAGCGGTCCCCCAGCAGGGACCCGCGGACTCCGGGCGTTGCCGTCCGCCAAACCCGCAGTTGCAGCCTCCGAAACTCCGGAGGTCGAGTCGCAGCAGCGTCCACCACAGCTCCACCTGCTCCGGACTCGGCCAGCCCCGTGACGGTGAGCAGTCGGCAGCTCCGCAGCAGGAACCCCAGGTCGTTCCTGTTGGAGGCCGCTCCACGTTGCAGCCCCAACGACAACGGTGACCCGACAAAGAAAAGGTCGGGTCTCCCGTGCAGGGGAAAGATTTTAAAGTTACCCCCTCCCCCCCACCCCACCCCCACCCCCACCCCCACACACAAATACCCCAACAAAAAAAATAACAAAAACTACATAAAAACGAGACAAAAAATAATAAAACACAGACAGACTGCAGAGGCCACTGCTGACGAGAGTCGCGCCGCCCACAACATCATCCGATGCCTCATATGTTGGATATCCTAAGGCCGCTGGAAATCTGATGCTTTCTGTAAGAATAACTGACTCTTGCACCACCTCCCATTGGTCTCGGGAGCCTGCATAATGCCCACGCATTGTAATTTTTAAGTAGTCTTTAAAGGTAGCAGGCAATTTCTTTTTATCAGGAATGTTGTCTAACACTGTCGTTGTCTCGTGAGGCTTCCATGAGGTGAGGACATCTGTGGTACGGGTATTATTTGCACCCACTGCACTAACTATATCAAAAGTACATTCCTAACTGGAAACTGCCGACTGGTTATTCGCTCTGCTCTCATAATCTATATTACTAAAACTCTGATCTTGACCGCTTTTGGCCCACTGTGCTGCGATTACGGACAGAACGCCGCCACCTACGGCCGTCATTTTTTGGCCACCTCGCTCAGAGCCCCCCTCCGCCTTAAAGGAGTGGAGGATTTTTCCCAACGATGATAAATCAGAGAAATATTAATGTTTTTTTTAAAATCACCATTCTCTCTGCTGCCCCTGCTGGAGGGAGGGGGAGGGATTATAAAACCAGGAAGTGGTGTGTCTCACTCAGTCTCTTCAATATGGATGAAGCCAAGGATCACGTCTCTCTGAGCTCTGAATAAAACTGAACACATTTCTACATAACTGTGAGTCCCCTTAATTTGGTTTGAAAATGAAAATATGGTTTGTTTGAAGTAAAAAGGCACTGCCTGCAAATGGTTGTTTTGGTGTTTTGGCCTGAAGTTAAAAGGCACTACTTACTGCAAATGGTGGCTTTGGAGCTTTGGCTTGAAGTTGAAAGGCACTATTACTACAAATGGTGGCTTGGTTGCTTTGGCTTGAAGTTGAAAGGCACTACTTACTGCAAATGGTGGCATGGGTGTGGCTTGGGTGTGGCTTGAAGTTGAAATACATCAGTTACTGCAAATGATGGCATGAAGTTGAAAGGCATTACTTACTGCAAATGGTGGCTTGGGAGCTTTGACTTGAAGTTGAAAGGCACTACTTCCAGCAAATTATGGCTTGGATGTGGCTTGGTTGCTTTGGCTTGAGGTTTAAAGGCACTACTTACTGCAAATGGTGGCTTGGGTGCAATGGCTTGAAGTTAAAAGGCATTACTTACTGAAAATGGGGGCGTGGGTGCATTGGATTGAAGTTGAAAGGCACAACTTACCACAAAGTGTGGCTTGAAGTTGAAAGGCACTACTTACTGCAAATGGTGACATGAAGTTGAAAGGCACTACTTACTGCAAATGGTGGCTTGGGTGCTTTGGCTTGAAGATGAAAGCACTACTTACTGCAAATGTTGGCTTGGGAGCTTTGGTTTGAAGTTGAACGGCACTATTTACTGCACAAATGGTGGCTTGTGGGAGCTTTGGCTTGAAGTTGAAAGGCACTGTTAGTGCAACTGGTGGCTTGGTTGCTTTGGCTTAAAGTTGAAAGACACTACTTACTGCAAATGGAGGCTTGGGAGCTTTGGCTTGAAAATGAAAGGCACTATTACTGCAAATTATGGCTTGGTTGCTTTGGCTTGAAGTTGAAAGACACTACGTACAGCGAATGGTAGCTTGGGTTTGCTTTGGGTGTGGCTTAAAGTTGAAAGACACCACTTACTGCAAATGGTGGCATGGAGTTGAAAGGCACTACTTACTGCAAATGGTGGCTTGGTTGCTTTGGCTTGAAGTTGAAAGGCACTGCTTACTGCAAATGGTGGCTTGGGAGCTTTGACATGAAGTTGAAAGGCACTACTTCCTGGCAATGGTGGCTTGGGTGTGGCTTGGTTGTGGCCTGAAGTTGAAAGGCACTTCTTACTGCAAATGGTGGCTTGGGAGCTTTGGCTTGAAGTTGAGAGGCACTATTACTCCAAATGGTGGCTTGGGAGCTTTGGCTTGAAGTTGAAAGGCACTACTTACTGAAAATGGTTGTTTGTTTGCTTTGGCTTGAAGTTGAAAGCACTACTTACTGCAATTGGTGGTTTGGGAGCTTTGGTTTGATGTTGAAAGGCACTACTTACTGCAAATGGTGGCTTGGGAACTTTGGCTTGAAGTTGAGAGGCACTATTACTGCAAATGGTGGCTTGGTTGCTTTGGCTTGAGGTTGAAAGGCACTACTTACTGCAAATGGTGGTTTGGGTGTGGCTTGGGTGTGGCTTGAAGTTGAAATACACCACTTACTGCAAATGGTGGCATGATGTTGAAAGGCACTACTTACTGCAAATGGTGGCTTGGGTGCTTTGGCTTTCAGTTGAAAGGCACTACTTACTGCAAATTGTAGCTTGGGTGCTTTCGCATTAAGTTGAACGGCACTGCAAATGGTGGCATGAGTTGAAATACACTACTTACTGCAAGTGGTGGCTTGGGAGCTTTGGTTGAAGTATAAAGGCACTACTTTCTGCAAATGGTGGTTTGGGAGCATTGCCCTGAATTTGAAAGGCACTACTTACTGCAAATGGTGGCTTGGTTGCTTTGGCTTGAAGTTGAAAGGCACTACTTGCAGCAAATGGTGGCTTGGGAGCTTTGGCTTAAAGTAGAAAAGGCACTACTTAATTGCGAATGGTGGCTTGGGTGCATTGGCTTGAAGTTGAAAGGCACTACTTACTGCTAATGGTGGCATGAGGTTGAAAGGCACTATTACTGCAAATGGTGGCTTGGTTGCTTTGGCTTGAAATTGAAAGGCACCAATTACTGCAAAAGGTGGCTTGGGAGCTTTGACTTGAAGTTGAAAGGCACCTCTTACTGCTAATGGTGGCTTGGGTGTGGCTTGGGCGTGGCTTGAAGTTGAAAGGCACTAATTACTGCTAATGGTGGCGTGGGTGCATTGACTTGAAGTTGAAAGAGACCACTTACTGCAAATGGTGGCATGAAGTTGAAAGACACCACTTGCTGCAAATGGTGGCTTTGGTGCTTTGGCTTGAAGTTAAAAGGCACAACTGTAAATGCACTTACTTCCTGTTTGCACTGTATATTGATTTTAGATTAAACGCTACCACTTACGGCTGTGATTTTTGGCCATCTTACTCAGTCCCCCTCCGCTGAGCAGGTGCAGATAATTCTTCCCATCAATGAAAAATAAAAGTGTTATTAGCTTTTAAAAAAATGTTGAGAGTCTCTCTCCTGTCAATCACTCCATGAAAGGCACACCTTTTCCGGTGGGGGGGAGGGGTTATAAACCCCGGAAGTGTGGGAGTGGCTCAGTCTCTGCATGATGGGGGACGGAGAGGTCACGAATCTGTCTGAGCTGTGAATCAACTGAACACACTGAATGTCTACTGAAGTGTGAGTTTGGTGTTTTGTGTGGTTTTATGGTGGTTTCACCCTGCTTGAAGTGGAATAAAACTGCACTTAAATTTGGTGGCCTTGCACCCTGCTTGAAGTGGAATGAAACTGCACTTGAATGTTGCGGCATTGCATCCTGCTGAAAGTGGTATGAAACTGCACTTGAATTTGGTGGCCTTGGATCCAGCTTGAAGTGGTATGAAACTGCACTTGAATTTGGTGGCCTTGCACCCTGCTTGAAGTGATTGGAAACTGCACTTGAATTCGGTGGTCTTGCACCCTGCCTGAAGTGGTAGGAAACTGCACTTGAATTCGGTGGCCTTGCACCCTGCTTGAAGTGGTAGGAAACTGCACTTGAATTTGGTGGCCTTGCACCCTGCTCAAATGGTAAGAAATTGCACTTGAATTTGGTGGCCTTGCACCATGCTTGAAATAGTAGGAACATGGATTTGAATTTGGTGGCCTTGCACCATGCTTGAAATGGTAGGAACATGAATTTGAATTTGGTGGCCTTGCACCCTGCTTGTTAAGGAATTTCAAGGAATAGTCACGAGTCAACCGCCAGTCCACCAGTCGTGAGTGAGCTACCAGCAGATCAGGCTTGAGGGACTGAGCTGCCACCCCAAGAACCGATACCAGCACTCCAGAAAGCCCACCTACTGGCCACCAATATTGGAATTGGTGGAGGGGTGGAATATTGCGTCCGGGGACCAGCCCTCCCGTGTGAACATGGGACCCAACGGGTCCCACGTAGTCTAATATATGCTATATCGGAATTTGTTTTAGTATCTCCAGCCAATGTCTCGCCCTCAGAGGCACTACCCTCCTCACCAAGGGTATCACTGTATTTTTCAAATTATTCCTTATGACCTCCCGCTGCCCGTCTGATTCGTCCAGGCCCAGACTCACAAAGGCACTTCGGGGATTGCACGATTCCTTTAAAGCCCTTGTCTTTGAACACTGGCTCAATTCTAACATTCCTCCTAGCTCCGAGAGCCACTGAACTATCTATTGTCAGTGAAGCAACCGTGACCAAATAATCCCGTGCTCGTGTCACCACTGCTGGTGAAACGAGTTTGGATGTGAATTTAGAGGTGGAGTTAAAGGCTTTGCCTACTCCACATGTGCGCCGGGTGTTCACGGGTTAAACCAGGTCGATCTGAACTGGGAATGAGAGAAGGATAAAGGGAAGGCTGTGAATCTCTAATTTGAAAGGCTTCCTACTTCTTTAAATAATCGCCCTCTCCCCTTTAAAGTCAATGCCAACCACCGGGTCCTTAGATTCAAGAACTGTGGGGAGCAGTTTCCCTGCAAAAGCTTTCCCTCTTCCCTTTCCCTGCTCCCCAATACTCTCCTGCTCCTTTCAGAACGTACCTAGAAGGTTGATAGACTCCAGTATCATGTAGCTCTCTTCCAAGCCGCGAGATTACTCTCTTCCAATTTATCATTCTTACAACTTCTCTATTTGCCTATCGCATTGTATAGTATATTCTCCACAATCATATTAATTCCTCTGCTGCCTCACTGTTACCACACTACCAAATAATTCGTTCTATACACTTTATTCCCTTCAATGTTTTAATGCCTCCCTTCGGCTATATTTCCTTGTTTAATGCTCCCTGAAAATTTCTCAACCTCTCAGCTTTCTGTGGCCATTCATTGCATATTAATTGCACTGGGCGTTCAGATTCGTCAGTCATATCTCACTGCACGTAATTTCCCATTCTTGCAGACAATGCAAATAAACTTCCAAACCGCTCACACCTCCTTAACTATTCACTCCCCTCACAATTTCCGAGGATATCAAACTCGCCCCCGAACAATGGCCAAAAGCTCTGTAGCGTGTCAACAATCTCGCATTTCTCACAATACAATCGCCCAATCAATCCTTTCAATCGGGTACCCAAATTCCTTCCAATCTCTCAAAATTCGCACTTAATTCATTCAACTTTCAACCTGCAAACAATTCTGTTCAGTGAGCAATCGAATACACCATTCAGCAGCATTATCTCCCACACTCAAAACACTTTAATCTAGCACAAACAAATAAATTCAAACTATGCAAGCAAAATCGTACTTAAACAAGAAACTATACCACTTGTTACTATTTTCCAAAAACATACTCCAATATCAATTACACGCATTTGTTAATTACAATTTCAAAAACAAATAATTATATATTTTAATCCCACCTCGCGGTGTTTACAACCAAGGGAACACTTCCCTCGATACAACAATCGGAAGGATTCGAACATCTGGCTGAATATTCACGGGTCGGACACCAATTATAACAGCAGTCTTAATCAAAATTTAAATCAAAAGCAATACACGGCAAATACAATGAAACAATCAACAAGTTATGAATGTGTGGAATTCCCTGCCACAGGGGGCAGTGGAGGCCAAATCACTGGATGCATTTAAGAGAGAGTTAGATAGAGCTCTAGGGGCTAGTGGAATCAAGGCATATGGGGAGAAGGCAGGCACGGGTTATTGATTGGGGACGATCAGCCATGATCACAATGAATGGCAGTGCTGGCTCGAAGGGCCGAATGACCTCCACCTGCACCTATTTTCTATGTTTCTACGTCCTAAACACACTTTAAATATATATTCACAATTCCTAACTATCAACAATTAGAAGAAAGTATTTATTATGCACAAGTTAACTTGGAAGAGAATATGTACACTTTGAATTAACCAGCACCTATCAATATGAGGTCCTGAATTTAGTAATTTGAATCGAAACATTTTCAGCTCGTTTTTTTTTCTCTATCGAATTATTTTTAGTAAACAAGTTCAAATTCAAATTTTTACGCAGACGTCTTTTGGATTATGAAATTCTCAGAATTTAGTTAAAAATATTTCCGGTCAATTTATACGTTAACCAGTACCTTTATGAGACTCCTCACCCGGTTTTTACAGAGATCCAAATAATCTCAAACAGGCGGGGACTTGAGCCCACTAGGCGCACCTTTGCACCTGCTTGGTACAGGGTGTCAGCGCGTAAGGACTTCACGCTGGCAGTCGATGCCGATTTTTAGAGTGCCTTTCCAATTCGCACCCCCAGCTACGACGCAGTATTTTGCCTTTTAGTACTGTTTAGACCCAGCCCTGTTTTCCAATACCCAGCCAATCGGATATCCAAGTCTGGGCAGGGCCTCAAACCACTAAGTTATTTTCGATGTGAGGCCAACTCAATGGTACCTAACGGTTACATTTTGCAACAGCGCTGTCGACTTCGTTTTTACGGGACCTCGAACCCCTGGGAAGGGAAGGGCCTCGAACCCCAAAAAGACAAGACCACCTTCAGTTGCTAGACTACTGTTCTACGATCTCGTTGGGAACCCCAACCCTAGTTCGTGAATGATCGATCCGCTCTGACTAGCAAAGTGGGAAACCCGATGTGAAAACCGCATCGATCCTTGTGGCGCCGATCGATCCTTGTCACTTCTTGTCCAACCCCTTCAGCCTCGTGCAAGCAGATACTTCAAAAAGGTTACGCAGTCCCAACTGCTCCTCCATATAATTAACAACGAACCTCGTGGGGTTTACCTTTTATAGATCATCTCAACCTGTGGGGGCAGATCTACATGGGGATGGTGCCCCTACAAACCAATCACAGATATCGATTACATGAAAGTGTTATTGACAATTCCCCAACGTAATTACAAAGCTTCCCATTACAATATTTCTACAGAAACATGTGGAAATAAGTCACTTGACGCAAGTAATGCAACATTCTGCTGGGGAGTATAAACAATTCAAACAAGGCTTCACACTTCAGCCAATCATCAAACAGTGACACAAACATATTGCAACATTATTAACGGTATTTAACTATCCTTCTGTAGCCAGCCTATCATGCTAATGCACTTGAAACACCTTTGGGTTTCTGTGCAAAGTACTCATTTTAACAATAGAGAGTTCGAAACTAAAGTTCAGTAAACGAAAGACTGTCGATCCTATTTTGAGTATCACATAATGTCAGCAGTACTTGGCACAGAGTCATTCTATTGTCAGAAGGCATTGGCCTTTCCTTGATTGTAGTGGTGTGTTTTATAAAATTGTCAGTTATATCAGATTTGGCACCGAGCCTCCTTTCTTAAACTATGTTTTCTCATATTAAATATACATTGTATAATTTAAAGAAATAGAGACTACTTAAATTGTGTCTATTTCTTAAATTCCTTTTTGAAATGACCGTAGTCTTTCTTAACTCTGCCAGTCTCTCCTTTTTATCATTACATTATAACATTCTCAGTCGTCGGTATCTACACAATGGTCGCTAGCATTTAATAATGAAAAGCAGAAGGATAGAGCCATAATGTATTACAATACCACAAATTCCACCAAACCAACGGTATGGCCACCAGTTCTTATTTCTCTCAACGTATCCATAAATGTCACTACAAACCCTACAAACCTTCCCAGTTTCCAGGGAAATATGGGTAGCAAGGTCAGTGATATTATCAGGGACATAGGTGCAACATTCTCGTCTATTATAGCACAGGTGCCCCCTTCTTCTGCCAATATGAAATCTTATGCTGTAGGATCTGCAAGCCCATAATGCGGATGACACACTGTCTCTTAAAATACATGAGATTCAAACCCTGGGAACAGAAGAACAAAATAACAAAGGGAGCACTGTAAGAATGGTTATGTGATGTGTATCTGGTGAGGCAATGGCCTTGAATAGAACAAGAAGATATATCTGGTCTGATAAGGGGCAGAACTTGGTTGAGTGACAGAGAGGCAGTGAGACGGAGAGACAGAGAGACGGAGTGACGGAGAGACAGAGTTGGAATAAATACATTTCGAGCATTAAAACAAAACTAGTGCACAAGAATGGGCAAAACATACATTAGGTACACAAATTTGTTCGAGAGGAATGAGCCAGAGTGGTAGCCCCCTCCTTTCCTTTGCGCATTAGAGGCGTCCCTCGTTATTAAGGTTACCTTCCCTTGTATGACAGAACCGTTCTGTCTACTAGAATCTTTGGTTCTGTGCGGACCAAGCTTGGGCATTACCCTGGAAGGCTTGATATGGGAGTCTTTGTAATTGCGGCCACCCATATTGGCATTGCACTCAAGGTGGGCTAAGGTTTGCATTAGGTTCGTCACATAGAGTGGCCAGTGCCATTTTTAATTGTGAAAGTCTTCTTCTTGTGGGAGTGAGGGAGTTAAAATGAAAAAGGTTTACTCAAGCCGACAAAAGCTCTCATCTGCTAGGATTGGTCGGGTTGGTGTAATTCACAATGGGATGGTTCGATTCTCTGTCAGTCCGATCCTGGGCGCTGTGAGTGGACAGTGATCCAGATCGTGATTCGTCAGACTGCCTGTCATTCAGGGTCCCGCCACACCCCACACCCGTCGGGTCACTCACATACTCTCCTCTCTCTCTCTCTCCAGCAGAGGCGAACTTTGTGCTAAAAGTTATTTAAAGCTCGAAGGCAGTTGCACGGCAGGCAGACTCTATGCATTCTCATTATCTCTGTTATTACAAACAGAGGATTAGAGTATGTCAGGCCTATTTTCTTCCCTCCATAGATGCTGCCTCACCCGCTCAGTTTCTCCAGCACTTTTGTCTACCTTCGATTTTCCTGCACCTGCAATTCATTCTTAAATACATTAGAGTCTGTGAAACTGTTGTTTCAACTTTGTTTTAAACTTTACAGACTGTTTGCAGCATAAATGTTAAAGTTCTGAGCACCCTCCATTTTCGAATCATGCTTTGTTACATTTTTTCCGTCTTCTTTGATGTATCTGCTGTTTCTCTCTCTGGAGCTTGATGGAGACGGCTGCCCTGCCAGCAGTGTGTTCGTTATTTCCACTTTTTTTTGTGTTTTTTTGGTGTGACAAGTGTAAGCTTGGGTGTTTCTCGGTATGTCTTATGTGGGGGGTGGTGGGGAGCGGTAAGGGGGACACCGCTTTCGTCCGCATCCTCCACGGAGAGGCGACTTTTTCCATGTCGACTTCCTCGCGGCCAAACACCATGGATTGGAGCAGCAGCTCCCGGAGTCGGGCCCGGAGCATCAGCAGCAGGCGCATCGTGGACTTTCCATCGTGTAGCGGGCGACCTCTTGCCGCGGGCCGCCAGAGTGGAGTGCTCCGATCGCTGGCCTGGTGTCGTTGACATCATGGGACTGTGGTCTGCGGAGTTCTAGCCGCGGGCGTGGAGTGGACTTACCATCCGGAACCTGGGATCCTTCGCCGGGGATCACCGCAGAAGGGCTCCGGCCGCGTGCCTGTGGTCTATAGCATCCTGAAGCCGTGGACTCCGGTAGGAAAGTGCCGATCCGGGATCTCCAAGCCGCGGAGTGTGTTCTACCGCCTGTACATCGGGCCGTTTGTAGCGGCGACTACGGAGGGTCTATGGCCTTGACCACGGGTGAACAAAGGAGGAGGACTGGATGAACATTGTTGCATTCGACCACAGTTAAGAATGCTGTGGTGGATGCTTCTGTTAAACTTTCATTGTGTATTGTGTATCCTTTTTAAATATATCGCTGCTGGCAGATTCATCTCACTGAATGTGACGAATAAAATAGTAAGATTAAACGAGAATTTACCAGTTTGAAGTTTGATCTGTATTTTACGAGGAGTTACGATGAGGGATTACCATATAATATAATATAACCATATAACAATTACAGCACGGAAACAGGCCATCTCGACCCCTCTAGTCCGTGCCGAACACATAATCTCCCCTAGTCCCATATACCTGCGCTCAGACCATAACCCTCCATTCCTTTTCCATCCATATAACTATCCAATTTATTTTTAAATGATAAAAACGAACCTGCCTCCACCACCTTCACTGGAAGCTCATTCCACACAGCTACCACTCTCTGAGTAAAGAAGTTCCCCCTCATGTTACCCCTAAACTTCAGTCCCTTAATTCTCAAGTCATGTCCCCTTGTTTGAATCTTCCCTACTCTCAGTGGGAAAAGCTTTTCCACGTCAACTCTGTCTATCCCTCTCATCATTTTAAAAACCTCTATCAAGTCCCCCCTTAACATTCTGCGCTCCAAAGAATAAAGCCCTAACTTGTTCAACCTTTCTCTGTAACTTAGTTGCTGAAACCCAGGCAACATTCTAGTAAATCTCCTCTGTACTCTCTCTATTTTGTTGACATCCTTCCTATAATTAGGCGACCAAAATTGTACACCATACTCCAGAATTGGCCTCACCAATGCCTTGTACAATTTTAACATTACATCCCAACTTCTATACGTGAAGAACCCGTTCAGCACGCATGCGTGACATACTTCAAAGCAGCGGTGTGGAATCATAGATAGACACAGTTATTGAAGTAAACATAGTAAAGACAAGGAGACATCAGTTTATCAGTTTGATCCATATTATTGAGGGTGGGAGCGGAGGACACATTATCCTTCATTCTACCTCGGCGTTTTTATCACAATACCTATATTTGATATGTTCCGCACAAACTTCCTGCCCCTGGTTGAGAAAGCAGAAAGAGACTTTGACCGCTGGTCAGTCTTACCGTTATCCCTCGCGGCCCGGATAAATCTGGTCAAGATGGTCGCCCTACCCAAATTCCTGTCCTTTTCCAGCATGTTCCTATATTTATCACTAAATCTTTTATTGATAAATTAGAAAGGAGAATATCTAAATTTTTATGGGGTAGCAAACCGGCCAGAATTCGAAAGACGCTACTATAGTCTCCTAAGAGTGACGGCGGTTTGGCACTTCCTGACTTTAGGCGATACTACTGGGCTGCTAACTTGCAAAAAATCCTGTACTGGATGAATGATGATTGCGACCACCTACCGACCTGGGTACACATGGAAAAGGCGAGTTCACATCTACCGTTGCGGTCTGTCCTATGCTCCAACTCCCCCTTTCTATAACATCTGCGGGTGCAGGCCCAATTGCGTCCCTCTCGCTCAAGATATGGAGTCAATTTAGGAAAAACTTTGGTTTACAAGGCCCTTCCATCTTGGCCCCACTGCTTAAAAATCACATCTTTAATCCTTCAAGTACAGACTCCGCATTCAAAACCTGGCATAGTAATGGCATCAGTAGTATCAAAAACCTATACAAGGATGGTATTTTTTCGCCTTTTGCGGAGCTTTCGTACAACTATAGCCTCCCAAACTCCCACCTTTTTCGTTTTTTCTAGATTAGGAATTTTGTGAAGAAGATATTCCCCCATTTCCCAAATCGTCCCCCGAAACCCTGACCGATTCCATCCTAGCTCTAGATCCCAACCGGAAGAAATGCATCTCTTTTTTGTACAACTTGTTAGGGTCGGTTATATTGAAACCTCATACCTCATTAAAAGCTGCGTGGGAGGGCGAGCTGAATATGAAACTAACAGACCAGCAATGGGACTCTGCCTTGGATTTGATCCATTCTTCCTCCATATGTGCCCGTCATGGCCTAATCCAATGCAAAGTCCTTCACAAAGTCCACTACACAAACGCAAGATTATCTAGAATATACCCCGCTGTTAAAGACACCTGCAACAGATGCAATCAATCCCCTGCCAACCATAGTCATATGTTTTGGTCTTGCCCTAAGCTAGCAACCTTTTGGAGGAGTGCTTTCGACGTGCTAAGCAGAGCCTATGGCCAGACTATTCCTCCAAACCCACTGTCAGCTATTTTTGGTATTCCCCCCAACACCAACCTCTCTGTTGCGTTGAAGCGGGTCCTGGCTTTTACAACCCTGTTAGCCCGGAGACTGATTTTGCTTAACTGGAGACTTACCTGTCCCCCGACACACGCCCGCTGGATCAAGGAGGTGCTCTACAACTTAAAGCTTGAAAAACTTAGGTTCTCTCTCAAAGGCTCTACCAAGACATTCCTAGATACATGGAACCCTTTCCTGGAACTTGTTAACTCTCTTAACTTGTTTCCGGACTCGGAAGAGGACTGAGTGTCCTCTATCACAGCTCTGTCTTATTGCAGCTGCTATCCCCTCAACCCCCCCCCCCCCCCCCCCCCCCCCCCCCCCCCCCCCCTCTCCACAATTTATTTTTTTATTTTTTATTTTTAGGGTAAGGGTAAGGGTTTTGAGGGTCGTTTACATACTGTTGTACAATTATGTCCTGAATATCACTGTCTGTTTTCATTGTATGTATGCAAATTGCTGTTAAATTCAAAATTCAAATAAAAAGATTTAAACTAGATATTTTATGACTGACCCACAAGGCTTTTCATCTCCCTCGAATATTTTGGTTGTGTCTATGTAGGATAGTAGGTGGGTCATGACACATAACCGTGGTTCTGGCGGGTAAGTCCGGAATTCCACGACTGGATTAGGTCTTCCTCGTCTGCTCTGTTTGATCAGTCTCTGGATAACGACAGAAATCTGGTCTGGAGCTGTGAGCATGCTGTCCAGTCGCAATAGGTGTAGTAACTGGACCCTCTGTGCAGATACAAGTGCCATCAACATGAGTGTTTTTGAGCATAGATTGTTCCAGGTTGAGGGATCTGGCTGGTGGCTATCCTTTGAGGTATGTCAGGACCACACTGACATCCCATGTATGGGTGTACCTTGGTCTAGGGGTTAGAGTTGTAAATACCCTTCATTAGTTTGACCACCAGCGGTTGCGACCCCATGGCCTGTTGTCCTGGAGCTGGTTTTAAATAGACAGGCAGGGCACTTCTAGCTGTGTTGATGGCTCTGTAGCTGCGTCCTTCTTCGTGGTGAAGGTTCGCCAGGAATTCCAGTACGTTGGTAACTGTAGCGGTTGAGTAGGTGGTCCCTGAATCCAAGCAGTACTTCTCCCATTTTTTGATGCTGGACAAGTGCTGTTTTTTAGTGGATGTTCGGAGGGATGCTGACATGGTATCGACGCTTTGTTCTGATAATCCCAGTCCCAGAAGTGGTTTGTGCAGAATCTGCAACCCAGGAGTTTGATTTTTTTAAATTTCATGTCACGGTTGCCTTGTGCCCGACACTGGGTGTTAATAACTCTGGGTCACTGGGGAATACCATCGGAGCTTCAACAACCATGTCATGGAGTATTGGGAACCATGGCTGTGTAGGCCAGTCGGGTACTATCTAACTACCTGAAGCAGAGTCCATTTGTATTGTGCGTAGAAGGGAGGAAATGCATAGAAGAAGAAATTCCCCAATCCAGCGCGAACGCATCTGCCGCTACTGCCTTAGGGTCTGGTTCCCAAGCGACATACATAGGTACCTGGTGATTTAGCCTTGATGCAAATAAACCGATATCTGGCGTGCCATGTTGCTTGATAACTTTTGCGAATTTTTTTGGGGGGGTTTTAACATCCATTCGATGTTGTCATTAGATTTACGTGACCTGGTGTCTGCCACAGTATTTAGCTTACCTGGCAGGTAAGTTGCTGATAGCCAAATATGGCTTTGGACACACCATTGCCAAATTTTGGAGAGGGTCAGATATGGACCTAGGGTTGAGATTTTTGATTGGAGAAAGGCTAACTTTGAGGAGATGCGAAAGGATTTAAAAGGAGTAAATTGGGACAGTTTGTTTTATGGGAAGGATGTAGAAGAGAAATGGATGACATTTAAAGGGGAAATTTTAAGAGTACAGAATCTTTATGTTTCTGTTCGGTTGAAAGGAAACAGTAAAAATTGGAAAGTGCCATGGTTTTCAAGGGAAATTGGACACTTGGTTCGGAAAAAGAGGGAGATCTACAATAATTATAGGCAGCATGGAGTAAATGAGGTGCTTGAGGAGTATAAGGAATGTAAAAAGAATCTTAAGAAAGAAATTTGAAAAGCTAAAAGAAGATATGAAGTTGCTGTGGCAAGTAAGGTGAAAGTAAATCCAAAGGGTTTCTACAGCTATATTAATAGCAAAATGATAACGTGGGATAAAATTGGTCCATTGGAGAGACAGAGTGGACAGCTATCTGCAGAGCCAAAAGAGATGGGGGAGATATTGAACAATTTATTTTCTTCGATATTCACCAAGGAGACGGATATTGAATTGTGTGAGGTAAGGGACACTCGTAGAGTAGCTATGGATACTATGAGTTTCAAAGTAAAAGAAGTACTGACACTTTTGAAAAATATAAAAGTGGATAAGTCTCCAGGTCCTGACAGGTTATACCCTAGAACATTGAGGGAAATTAGTGTAGAAATAGCCGGGGCTATGACAGAAATATGTCAAATGTCATTAGAAACGGGAATAGTCCCCAAGGATTGGCGTACTGCGCATGTTGTTCCATTGTTTAAAAAGGGTTCTAAGAGTAAACCTAGCAATTATAGACCAGTTAGTTTGACTTCAGTGGTGGGCAAATTAATGGAGAAGATACTTAGAGATAATATATATAAGCATCTGGATAAACAGGGCCTGATTAGGAACTGTCAACATGGATTTGTGCCTGGAAGGTCATGTTTGACTAAATTTCTTGAATGTTTTGAAGAGGTTACTCGGGAAATTGATGAGGGTAAAGCAGTGGATGTTGTCTATATGGACTTCAGTAAGGCATTTGACAAGGTTCCTCATGGAAGGTTGGATAAGAAGATTCAATGGTTGGGTATTAATGGTGGAGTAGCAAGATGGATTCAACAATGGCTGAATGGGAGATGCCAGAGTGTAATGGTGGATGGTTGTTTGTCAGGTTGGAGGCCTGTGACTAGTGGGGTGCCACAGGGATCTGTGTTGGGTCCACTGTTGTTTGTCATGTACATCAATGATCTGGACGATGGTGTGGTAAATTGGATTAGTAAGTGTGCAGATGATACTAAGGTAGGTGGGGTTGTGGATAATGAAGTAGATTTTCAAAGTTTACAGAGAGATTTATGCCAGTTGGAAGAGTGGGCTGAAAGATGGCAGATGGAGTTTAATGCTGATAAGTGTGAGGTGCTACATCTTGGCAGGACAAATTAAAATAGGACGTGCATGTTATATGGTAGGGAATTGAAGAATGCAGGTGAACAGAGGGATCTGGGAATAACTGTGCACGGTTCCCTGAAAGTGGAATCTCATGTAGATAGGTGGTAAAGAAAGCTTTTGGTGTGCCGGCCTTTATAAATCAGAGCATTGAGTATAGAAGTTGGGATGTAATGTTAAAATTGTACAAGGCATTGGTGAGGCCAATTCTGGATTATGGTGTACAATTTTGGTCGCCCAATTATAGGAAGGATGTCAACCAAATAGAGAGAGTACAGAGGAGATTTACTAGAATGTTGCCAGGGTTTCAACAACTAAGTTACAGAGAAAGGTTGAATAAGTTAGGTCTTTATTCTTTATTCTCTGGAGCGCATTCTTCCAAATGGCCTAAATCACTCTGTAGACTTTGGAAATCCTCTTCATTATCCACAACACCCCCTATCTTGGTATCATCTGCATACTTACTAATCCAATTTACCACAACTTCATCCAGATCATTGATGTACATGACAAACAACAATGGTCCCAACACAGATCCCTGAGGCACCCCACTAGTCACCTGCCTCCAACCCGACAAACAACCATCCACCATTACCCTCTGGCGTCTCCCATTCAGCCACTGTTGAATCCATCTTGCTACTCCTGCATTTAAACCAAACAGTTGAACCTTCTTAACCAACCTTCCATGAGGAACCTTGTCAAAGGCCTTACTAAAGTCCATATAGACAACATCCACTGCTTTACCCTCGTCAATTTCCCTAGTAACCATATAAGCATATAACAATTACAGCACGGAAACAGGCCATCTCGACCCTTCTAGTCCGTGCCGAACACGTATTCTCCCCTAGTCCCATATACCTGCGCTCAGACCATAACCCTCCATTCCTTTCCCGTCCATTAGGATGCTCCTAATTCCCTCTTCCAAATCATTAATATATATGGTAAACAGTTGCGGCCCCAACACCGAGCCTTGCGGCACTCCACTCGCCACTGCCTGCCATTCTGAAAAGTACCCGTTCACACTCACTCTTTGTTTCCGGTCTGCCAACCAATTTTCTATCCATGTCAACACCCTACCCTCAATACCATGTACTCTAATTTTAGTCACCAGTCTCCCGTGCGGGACCTTATCAAAGGCTTTCTGAAAGACTTGATATACAACATCTACTGGCACCCCTTCATCCATTTTACTTGTCACATCGTCAAAAAAATCCAGAAGATTAGTCAAGCATGATTTCCCTTTCATAGCTGGGGCTGTGACAGAAATATTTCAAATGTCATTAGCAACGGGAATAGTCCCCGAGGATTGGCGTGCTGCGCATGTTGTTCCATTGTTTAAAAAGGGTTCTAAGAGTAAACCTAGCAATTATACACCTGTTAGTTTGACTTCAGTGGTGGGCAAATTAATGGAAAAATACTTAGAGATAATATATATAAGCATCTGGATAAACAGGGTCTGATTAGGAACAGTCAACATGGATTTGTGCCTGGAAGGTCATGTTTGACTAATCTTGAGGAGGTTACTAGGGAAATTGACGAGGGTAAAGCAGTGGATGTTGTCTATATGGACTTTAGTAAGGTAATTGACAAGGTTTCTCATGGAGGGTTGGTTAAGAAGGTTCAACTGTTGGGTATAAATGCAGGAGTAGCAAGATGGATTCAACATAGGCTGAATGGGAGACGCCAGAGGGTAATGGTGGATGGCTGATTGTCGGGTTGGAGGCAGGTGACTATTGGGCTGCCTCAGGGATCTGTGTTGGGTCCTTTGTTGTTTGTCATGTAAATCAATCATCTGGATGAAGGTGTGGTAAATTGGATTAGTAAATATGCAGATTATACCAAGATAGGGGACAATGAAGAGGATTTCTAAAGTCTACAGAGTGATTTAGGCCATTTGAAAGAATGGGCTGAAAGATGGCAGATGGAGTTTAATGCTGACAAATGTGAGGTGCTACACCTTGGCAGGACAAATCAAAATAGGACGTACATGGTAAATGGTAGGGAATTGAAGAATGCAGTTGAACTGAGGGATCTGGGAATAACCGTGCATAGTTCCTTGAAGGTGGAATCTCATATAGATAGGGTGGTAAAGAAAGCTTTTGGTATGCTAGCCTTTATAAATCAGAGCATTGAATATAGAAGCTGGGATGTAATGTTAAAATTGTACAAGGCATTGGTGAGACCAAATCTGGAGTACGGTGTACAATTTTTGTCGCCCAATTGTAGGAAGGATGTCAACAAAATAGAGAAAATACAGAGGAGATTTACTAGAATGTTGCCTAGGTTTCAACAACTAAGTTTCAGAGAAAGGTTGAATAAGTTAGGTCTTTATTCTCTGGAGCGCAGAAGGTTAAGGGGGGACTTGATAGAAGTCTTTAAAATGATGAGAGGGATAGACAGAGTTGACGTGGATAAGCTTTTCCCTTTGAGAATAGGCAAGATTCAAACACGAGGACATGACTTCAGAATTAAGGGACAGAAGTTTAGGGGTAACATGAGGGGGAACTTCTTTACTCAGAGAGTGGTAGCGGTGTGGAATGAGCTTCCAGTGGAAGCGGTGGAGGCAGGTTCGTTGGTATCATTTAAAAATAAAATGGATAGGCATATGGATGAGAAGAGAATGGAGGGTTATGGTATGAGTGCAGGCAGGTGGGACTAAGGGAAAATAATTGTACGGCACGGACTTGTCGGGCCGAGATGGCCTGTTTCCGTGCTGTAATTGTTATATGGTTATATGGTTATACGGTTATTGTTGGCAAACCAGGCTGCCAGGTTCTGGACCTCCTCCCTATAGGCTGATTAATTGTTGTCACTGATCAGTCCTACCACCGTGGTGTCATCGGCAAATTTTATGATGACGTTGGAGCCATACTTAGGGACGCAGTCATGGGTGATGAGGGAGTAGAGGAGAGGGCTGAGCACACATCCCTGTGGCACGCCGGTGTTCAGTGTTAGAGTGGAGGAGGTGAGGTTGTTGTCCAATTGCGGAGGGAGGTGGTGATGCCAAGTCCGCTGAGTTTGGTGATCAAGCTGGCGGGGATGACAGTGTTAAAGGCGGAGCTGAAGTCGATGAACAACAACCTGATGTAGGAGTTGTTGTTGTCCAGGTGGGTCAGGGCAGAATGTAGGGCCGCAGATATGGCGTCCTCTGTAGATCTGTTGGTCCGGTAGGCAAACTGATGGGGGTCCAGTGTGGGGGGGAGGCTGGCTTTGAGGTGAGCCAAGATCAGCCGCTCAAAGCACTTTGCGATGACTGGGGTGAGTGCAACTGAGACTCCCTGAAGCTGACTGTTTGGGCACTGGCACAATGGTTGAGGTCTTGAGGCAAGTAGGAACGACACCCTGGGCCAGTAACAGATTGAAAATGTCAGTGAAGACCAGGGATAGTTGTCCAGCACATGCCCTGAGCACCCGCCCGGGGATGCCATCGGGGTCGGCAGGTTTGTGCTCATTCACCTTGCTCAGTGCGCCTTGTACAGCAGAGGTGGAGAGACTGAGGGGTTGTTCGTTCGGGGGTGGGGCAGCTTTGATAGCTGGTGTTGTGTTGCCCCGGTCAAAACGAGCATAGAAGTAGTTTAGTTCGTCTGGAAGGGAGGCGTTGTCTGGGGGGGGGGGGGGGTGTTAACTTTATGGTAGTCGGCAATGGACTTGATGCATTGCCACATGCGTCTGGGGTCGGAGTTGTTTTGGAAATGCTCCCCGATCTGCCGTTTGTGTTTGAGTTTAGCGCTCCTGATTCCCCTTTTCAGATTGGCCCTGGATGAGCTGTATCCCCCCTCAGCGTCGCCAGATCTAAAAGCGGCATCGCGAGCCTTCAGCAAGAGTCTGACCTCCCTGCTCATCCACGGCTTCTGATTATGGATGGTCTTTAATTGTTTATGGGTAGTGACGTTATCGGTGCAGAATTTTATATAGTCCAAAACGGATGAGGTGTATGTGTTAATGTCCACTTGGGAGTCAAAGGTGGCCTGAGTGACAAACAGACTCCAGTCTGTTTGCTGAAAATCTTCATGTAGCACAGAGACAGCCCCCTCAGGCCAAACCTTCACTGTCCTCACGGTTGGTTTTACACGTTTGATGAGAGGTGTTTATTTGGGGAGCAGGAACAGAGAGAGGTTGTCAGACTGACCCAGGTGGGGAAGGGGGAGGGCTTTGTAGGCTTTAGTAATATTAGTGTATAGTAAATCCAGAATATTGTCTCCTCTGGTTGGACAGAGGATGGAACCTGTTGATGGAACCTGGGGAGTACTGTTCTGAATTTTCTGAATAGGTTACCAGGGAAATTGATGAGGGTAAAGCGGTGGATGTTGTCTATATGGACTTCAGTAAGGCCTTTGACAAGGTTCCACGTGGAATGTTGGTGAAGAAGGTTCAATTGCTGGGTATTAATGGTGGAGTAGCAAGATGGTTTCAACAGTGGCTGAATGGGAGATGCCAGAGATGGCTGAATGGGTGGATGGCTGTTTGTCGGTTTGGAGGCCTGTGACTAGTGGGCTGCCTCAGGGATCTGTGTTGGGTCCACTGTTGTTTGTCATATACATCAATGATCTGGATGATGGTCTGATAATTTGGATTAGTTAGTATGCAGATGATACCAAGATAGATGGTGTTGTGGATAATGAAGTAGATTTTCAAAGTCTACAGAGAGATTTAGTGCCATTTGGAAAAGTGGGCTGAACGATGTCAGATTGAGTTTAATGCTGAAGTATGTGAGGTAAGGGAAAGGATAAGTGTGAGGTGCTATATCTTGGCAGGACAAATCAACATAGGACGTACATGGTAAATGGTTGCGAATTGAGGAATGCAGTTGAACAGAGGGATTTAGGAATAAATGTGCAAAGTTCCCTGAAGGTGGAATCTCATGTAGATAGGGTGGTAAAGAAAGCGTTTGGTATGCTGGCCTTTATAAATCAGAGCATTGAGTATAGACGTTGGGATGTAATGTTAAAATTGTACAAGGTGTCCAATTTTGTTCGCCAAATTATAGGAAAGATGTCAACAAAATCTAGAGAGTACAGAGGAGATTTACTAGAATGTTGCCTGGGTTTCAGCAACTAAGTTCCAGAGAAAGGCTGAACAAGTTAGGTCTTTATTCTTTTGAGCGCAGAAGGTAAAGGGGGGATTCGATAGAGGTCTATAAAATGATGAGAGCGATAGCAGAGTTGACGTGGATAAGCTTTATCCATTGAGAGTAGGGAAGATTCAAACAAGAGGACATGATTTGAGTATTAAGGGACAGAAGTTTTGGGGTAACATGAAGGGGTACTTCTTTACTCAGTGAGAGGTAGCTGTGTGGAATGAGTTTCCGGTGGAAGTGGTGGAGGCAGGTTCGATTTTATCATTTAAAAATAAATTGGATAGGTATATGGACGGAAAAGGACTGGAGGGTTATGGTCTGAGTGCATGTAAAGGCGACTAGAGGAGAATAAGTGTTCGGCACGGACTAGAAGGGCCGAGATGGCCTGTTTCCTTTCTGTAATTGGTATATGGTTGGGGTCCTGAACCAACCTGATTTTCCCTGTCTCCCTTAATATTGAAATCCCCCATCATCAAAGTGGCATTACCGTTGTTACATGCCAGTTTTAACTCCTGCTGCAACTTACACACTACATCCGGGCTACTATTTGAGGTTCTGCAGATAACACCAATTAGTGTCTTCTTGCCTTTGCAAGTCCTCAACTCAATCCACAGTGATTCTACCTCGTCAGTCCCTATGTCTTCCCTCACAAGGGACTGAATTCCATTCCTCACCAGAAGAGCCACCGCCCCCCCCCCCCCCCCCCCCCCCCTCCTCTGCCCACCTGCCTGTCCTTTCTAAAGAGTGTATAACCGTGAATATTAAGTTCCCAGGCCCGAGCCACCTGCAGCCAAGTCTCGGTGTCCCCTCACTGTGATATCTACCAATCCCTAACTGAGCCTCAAGCTCATCTACTTTACATCTTATACTTAGCGCATTCAAATACAATACTTTTAATTCCTTACGCAACGATCCCTATTACACTTGGCCATATTCTCCTAGCCCTTTGTGAGCTTTCTTTCCCATTAATTCTGGGGTTATTAACTATCCCTTTACTCCCTTTCCCTTTAACTCCATCCTTGACTATACCATTTGATATCCCGCACCTCCCCCCCCCCCCCCCCCCCCCCCCTTATTTGGTTTTTAAATCACCTATGTCGCACTGGCAAACCTGCCTGCCAGAATGCTGGTCCCCCCTTTTAGTTATATAGATGGTCGTACCAGATACAGTGGATCAACGGAAGTAACAAGCAGCAACCTTCCATCACGCTCAACAGACTGACCGATAAACCAAGAATGACGGTCTTCATCAAACACCTATGACGAGTTTGGTTTTTGCTGTGTAAATTCGTGGGAAATTATAGCATTGCGTGGAAAGGTGTTGGGTTCTGTTGCAGGTGTGATGATGAATTAGTCACTCATTTTGAGGACCTGATCATTGGTGATAATGTGCGAGTCAATTGTTCGAGTCATTTAACCTGATCATTGGTGATAATGGGATCATGCGCTTGCGAGGTAATTGTCTTCAGGAACCTGACTTTTGCCTTTACACACAAACCATGTCATGATATGATTGAAGAAAGCGCGCCAAACTGCTTCTGCTTGCCACTGTGTGTATACTTGTACTATGTACTATGTACTATGTACTACGCCCATTGTAAATCACTTGTTTTGGGGACCACATGGAACTCCAAGAAAGTGACAGGTCATGGCGCAGAGTAAGTCCCCCGGGGTGACAAATAAACTTTTTGAATCAAGAACGGTTTGGTGGTTCAGTATATTTACTGAGGAAATATCGAGGGGAAAATAATCCAGTTTAACTCCTTCGCTTCATAAACCTATTTGCAATCACTTCTAAATCGCCCCCCTCGCATATTCCTGGCAAAAACAGGCAGACGTAGGCCTTCCCCGCATCCTACCACTGCCTTAGCGAATGGAAACACCCCTGCCTCTCTCTCCACTTCACCCAGAACTGCCTGAAAGAATCACAGAATCGGCGATCCTCCAGCAGTAGGTAATGAGATAATGTCCACTCACACCAGGCAGTGGTCCGAGCACGGCACCGGCCGCATGGAGGCCGCCGAGACGCAAGAAATATAGGCCTTGGAAACGTACAAGCGATCAATATAGGAACCACCACCCTCAAACCTGTACGAGAAGGCACTAGAGTCGGGATAGAAATTCCGCCACGCATCAACCAGCTCAAAATACTCTACCAACTCCTTATGCTACTATCCCACTTAGGAAACCTGAACGGAAACCTTTGGAGACTTTGCACCCCACCCAAGGTTTCCGTGCGGTTCCCGGAGGTTGCAGGTGGTTGCCGAAGTTTGCAGGTTGTGGAAGCAGGTAGGAAGACTGACAAAAAACCTCCGGGAATCATGGTGAACACCAAAGCATCCTCCTATCGCGAGGGTACAATTAAAATCTCCCCCAAGGAAAACACACTCACCGCGGTCAATGGTATTTAACAAAATAGTCACAGCCTGGTTTACGCACGTCTGCATTGCGCCGAACTTGGGGCATACACATTGATAAAGTGAAATGGCCATCCAGGCACACGACCAGATACAGCAACCGGCCTGGTATAATTTCCTGCACATTGAGGATCTCCAGCTGGAAAGCTGGGGCCAACGGGAAAGCTCCTCCACTCGAATTGGAGTTAAGATGGCTCATGTAGAACCCCCTCTCCCATTCCAGGAGCCAGGTGAGTTCATCATTGGCCACCGTGTGTGTATCCTGCAAGAAGCTCACCGCGTACCTCCCATCCCTGAGCACCGAGAGGTTGTGAAACCTATTGAAAGAACCCCTGCCCCATTGACATTCAGGCTGGCTGTAGTGATCTTAATTTTGAATTTACACTAAATATGTTGCCAGCACGCGATGACGGAGTGGAGCCGCCCCTATCTTTCTTTCCTCTCTTCAGGGCCTTGCAACGATCTTGGAACTGGCGCCGCTCATTTTTCGTTAGACCCGCCTCCTACCCCTTCTTTTGAAGGATGGCTTAAATGGACTGAATGGGTCCCGTCAGGTCCGACCAGCAGTTTGCAGCCAACTCCGCGTTAATCCTACTCCCCCTGGAGTCCTTTAAGAACTTCCGGATTTTCCCAGACTTCAACAAGTCAAGGCGGGCAGGGCAGTGTTGACGGAGCCCGCGTCACCCGCATCCACGCACTCAATGTCCGAGTGAGTCCAGAAGATTCCTACTCTCAGCCGCCTCGCTCAGCCCTCCCTGTGAGATGGGAGTGCCGGCCACATCACACGGACCCTCCTCCGTCACCATCCCACCCCCAGGATCAGTGACAGGAGCAGGTACCGGTACCTCTGATACAAGCTTCCTGATAAATGGCCAGTCTCTGTAAGCAGATTGGGAACAGTGAAGTTGGAGGAAATCTCTGGGACTGGCAGTGAGCGGGCCTGTCTGGAGTCCAACTAGAGGACACAATCCGAAACGACCCTTCCCACCTCCGTACCCAGGGTACCCGCCCCAGCACCGTCACCCAGAGAGTTCCCGTCCTCCACCACCAGGGGAATCACCTCTCTGTGGCCTCTGGGGTCGATGTTCCTGGAGTCTCCCATATTCCCTCAGCTGGTGGGGCAGCACACACCTCATCTGGGCATGTTGCGTCAATGGGGAGCACAGTCTGGGGACCCACCCCCACACTCAAGTCTCCCCCTTCAGGCTGCCCCTGGTCATTCTCTGAGCCAGGGGACGCTTACTCTGGGGGGAAAGTCCCCACGGGTAGTGCGTCAGCACCCTCCGTTGGTCCCTGTACTGCAGAAGCATCGTCCAGCTTAGAGGAAGCGTGCCCTGGGTACTCCACCTTGACAGGGGGTAAAGGCCCCCCTTCAGATTGCCCCTGGCCGCAGTCCATTTCGGAGGACCCATGACTCCTCCTCTTCCAGCCACTGGCGTGCGATGGTACAGTGAGCTCCATTGTGGAAGCCTCTGCCTCCGCACGACCGTCTACCTGCTCAACCACTCCAGCTCCCCGTCGGATCCTAGGGTACGTATGCTTCCCTGGGCTAGGCTCAGAGGCGAGCACGAGTTTATCTACGGGTCTCGCTTGGAAGTGCTTCTTCTTTTTCTTAGCATTACTCCCCTGCTGACGCACCCATCCAACCCCCTCGTCCGCCCCACGCACTTCACCGGCATCCGCCACCACACGTGCAGGACGTGGGGGGGGGGAGTAGGGGGGGGGGTGGAGGTGGGTAAGGGAGCATTGCCTTTCCAGGCCACTGTGGTAGAACTGGCAGCCCCAGATGGCCCAGCAGTGCTTTCCTGGGCCACCGTGGTAGAACTGGCTGCCCGGCATCTGGGACAATTCCTGCGAAAATGTCCGACCTCTTTGCAAGCATGACAACGCAATTGGCCGAGTTCCAGAACACACTCTAGGAGAAACCATCCAATTCCACATTGAACATACCCTCTGTGTCTGTCCCCTGTGCCATCTGTATATACACACAGCACTTAAAAGTATATATTGCCGCAATCTAGGAGCATCAAACCTGTACAACAATTTGGTGAGCCTCGACCGCACCTAGCCTGTTTAGAAGTGGGAGCACGAGCTCATCAAATATAAAAGTGGGAACGTTTGGCAGAATACCAGGAATCACGGGAACCCCCACCCCTCTCCGCCATGGGTCCACCACCGTAAATTTCCCGCCAGCCGTTGCCCCCCCCCCCCCTTTCCAGAGCTAGATCTACCGCATGTTCGGTGTTTAGTATACATTCAAACTTCCCACTGACCACAGCCCATAAGACTACAGCTTCCCTGCCACTAGTCTCACCAGACCATCTAGAATGGCCTGGAAGGACAGGTTGTTCTGCTAATGCATTTGCATGCCCCAATAACTTATGGGACTTAAGGGCCTGTCCCACTTGCATGCGATTGCATGCGTCTGGCGCGACCAAATGTGGTCGTTTGAGGCGTACGCGCCGCGCGGGGCCGGTCCCACTTCGAAGCACGGAGCTGTATGGAGTTGTGCGGGGCTGGTCCCGACATCAGGAGGGGCTCCGAAAATCCCGCACTGTCCGAAAATTCCGCGCACCAACGGCCTGTCGGCCCGCAGGCGCATTGAGGTATTGGACGTCCCTGGCCAGGACCTGCCCCGAAAGCAGTGGACAATCCTCAACCGCTTGAGCACAGGCATCGGACGCTATGGAGTAGGGATGAAGAGGTGGGGCCTCGTGGACAGCGCCTCCTGCGAGTGTGGGGACCCAACACAGACAGTGGAGCACATCGTCACCAGTTGCCCCAAACACCAGCCACCGAATGGTGAACGAGGTCTGATTGACCTGGACAATGACACGTTGGCCTAGCTCGCCTCAACGGAGCTGCAGGTCTAAAACACATACCAAGGAGGAGAAGACGGCGTACGCAACGTCTTGACGTCGTACAGCGTCTTGACGGCGTACACCTAGCGCGTGGCGTTTCGCGATGACTTCACCGCCCGGCGTGCCGTTGCGTGATGACGTCCACGCCCGACGACGTGCGACGCCCAAATTCAGTCGGCCCGCATTCTGCCCAGCTGATTGGTGAGTATTACGCAAATTACTTCACGCGCGAACTTAGCGCGAACTTAGCGCGTACTTACCGCGTTCTTAGCGCGTACTTACCGCAAACATAGCGCGAACTCCGCTTCCGTTTGTTCGCGTCAAACGCATGCAGTCGCATGCAAGTGGGACAGGCCCTTTAGCTCGGAGTCTTGAATAAAGACACAATATTAGCCACCCTCTGCAAACGGGAAGTACACCAATGGCGAATAATAAAGCCCTTCTCAGCCAGGATTCTCACTTTGGATTCTCTTCTTCCTACACTGTTCTTGGAGAGACCTCATCAATCCCCAGAAATTAATCGTACTTCATTTGTTTTGAATTCGTGCAGCACGATTTTTGATATAAACTGGAGGATTCTGAGGGATAGGTTATACGGGCATTTAGACGGCCAAGGGCTGATTAGAGGTAGTAAGCTTCTTTAGATATGTTATGGGGAAAAGAGTAGCAAAGTCAAATGTGGGTCCCTTGAAGGCAGACACGGGTGAAATTATTATGGGCAACAAGGAAATGGCAGAAGAGTTGAATAGGTACTTCGGATCTGCCTTCACTAGGGAAGACTCAAACAATGTCCCAGATGTACTGGAGGACAGAGGATCTAAGGTTATAGAGGAACTTAAATACATTTTCATTAGGCGAGAAATAGTATTGGGTAGGCTAATGAGACTGAAGGGTGATAACTCACCAGGACCTGATGGTCTGCATCCCACGGTCCTCAGGGAGGTGGCTCTACAAATAGTGGACGAATAGGTGATCATTTTCCAATGTTCAATAGATTCAGGATCAATTCCAGTGGATTGGAGGGTAGCTAAGGTTATCCCACTTTTCAAGAAGGTAGCGAGAGAGAAAACGGCGAATTACAGACCAGTTAGCCTGACGTTAGCCTGACTTCGGTGGTGGGAAAGATGCTGGAGTCAATTATTAAAGAGGTAATAATGGGGCATTTGGATAGCAGTAAAAGGATTAGTCCAAGTCAACGTGGACTTATGAAAGGGAAATCATGCTTGACTAATCTTCTGAATTTTTTGAGCATGAGACAAGTAAAATGGATGAAGGGGTGCCAGTGGATGTAGTGTATCTAGACTTTCAGTAAGCCTTTGATAAGGTCCCACACGGGAGACTGGTGACTAAAATTAGAGCACATGTTATTGGGGGTAGGGTGTTGACATGGATAGTAAATTGGTTGACAGACCGGAAGCAAAGAGTAGGTGTGACGGGTCCTTTTCAGAATGTCAGGCAGTGGCGAGTGGAGTGCCGCAAGGCACGGTGTTGGGGCCGCAACTGTTTACCATATATATTAATGATTTGGAAGAGGGAATTAGGAGCAGCACGAGCAGGTTTGCGGATGACACAAATATGGGTGTCAGTGTGAACTGTGAATATGATGTTAAGAGTTTGCAGGGTGACCTGGAGAGGTTGAGTGAGTGGGCAGATGCGTGGCAGATGCAGTATAATATAGATAAATGTGAGGTTATCCACTTTGGCGGCAAAAACAAGGGGGCAGATTATTATCTCAATGGTGTTAGGTTAGGTAAAGGGGGAGGGGGGTGCAGCGAGACCTGGGCGTAAACCGGTCACTGAAAGTTGGCTTACAGGTACAGCAGGCAGTGAAGAAATCTAATGGAATATAGCCCTCCATATCAAGAGGATTTCAGAAAAGGAGTAAAGCGGTTCTTCTGCAGTTGGATAGCGCTCTGGTGAGACCACATCTTGAGTATTGTGTACAGTTTTGGTCTAATTTGAGGAAGGAAATCCTTGTGATTGTGGCATTGCAGCGTAGGCTAACGTGATTGATCCCTGGGATGGCGGACTGTCATATGAGGAAAGATTGAAAAGACTAGGCTTGTATTCACAGGAGTTTAAAAGGATATCTTATAGCAACATATAAAATTATAAAATGACTGGACAAGCTCGATGCAGGAAAAATGTTCGCAATGTTGGGCGAGTCCAGAACCAGGGGAGTTTTTTTAACCCAGAGTTGTGAATTTATGGAATTCCCTGCTACAGAGGGCAGTGGGAGCCAAGTCACTGGATGGATTTAAGAGCGAGTTAGATAGATCTCTAGGGGCTAGTGGAGTCAAGGGATATGGGGAGAAGGCAAGCACGGGTTATTGATAGGAGACGATCAGCCATGATCACAATTAATGGCGGTGCTGGCTCGAAGGGCTGCATGGCCTCCTCCTGCACCTATTTTCTATGTTTCTATGTAAGCATGAAATAGACAATAGACTATAGATAATAGGTGCAAGAGTAAGCCAATCGGCCCTACGAGCCAGCACCGCAATTAAATGTGATTATGGCTGAAGCATGGTTTTGTTCATGGGAGGTCATGCCTCATAAATCTGATTGAATTGTTTGAAGACGTGACAAAAAGGTCGATGGGGCAGAGCTGTAGATGTTGAGTATATGGACCAACAAAGCATTCGACAAGGTCCCACATGCACATTGCTCTGGAATGTTAGATTGCATGGTATCCAAGGAGATATAGCTGAATGGGTCGCAACGTTGTTTTATTGAAGGAAGCAGAGGGTGATGGTGGAAGGATGCTTCTCAGACTGGAGGACTGTGATGACTGGTGTGCCTTAGGCGTCGGTGCTGGGTCCGTTACCGTTTTTCTTATCTCCCATCCCGCTCTCCTCACCCCCTCTCCTCTCCCCCCTCTCCTCCCCCCCCCCCCCCCCTCTCCTCTCCCCTCTCTCCGCGTCCCCCCCCTCTCCTCCCCCCCTATCCTCCCCCCCTCTCCTCCCCCCCTCTCCTCCTCCCCCTCTCCTCCTCCCCCCCTCTCCTCCAATCCCACCTCTCCTCCTCCTCCCCCCTCTCCTCCACCCCTCTCCTCCCCCCCTCTCAACCCCCCCTCTCAACCCCCCCTCTCCTCCCCCCCTCTCCCACCCTCTCCTCCCCCTCCCTCTCCTCTCCCCCTCTCCTCTCCCCCCTCTCCTCTTCCCTCCCTCTCCTCTCCCCCCTCCCTCTCCTCTCCCCCTCCCTCTCCTCTCCCCCCCCCCTCTCCTACCCCCCCTCTCCCCCATACCTCTCCTCTCCCCTTCCCTCTCCTCTACCCCTCCCCCCCCCCCTCCTGCCCCCCCTCTCCACCCCCCCCCCTCCCCCCCCCCCTCTCCCCTCCCCCCTCTCTCCTCCCCCCCTCTCTCTCTCCCCCCTCCTCCCCTCTATTAGCGTGAGTGCGGGGGAGGGGGGGTTGTTAGTGTGTGACGCTGCATGCCGCCCCCCCCACAACCGCAGGTTGGGGGAACAGACCCAACGGGTCTGCACTTGATCTAGTAATCTAATACAGAGAAGTGTGAGGTGTTGCATTTTGGGACCTCTAAGACATACACAGTGAATGGTAGGCCTCTGAGTAGTGTTGTGGAGCAATGGAATGTAGAGTGCAAGCGCATGGTTCCTTGAAGGTCGAGTCGCAGGTAGATAAGGTGGTCAAAAATGCTTTTAGCACATTTACCTTCATCAGTCAGAGTATAGAGTATAGAAGTTTGGAGGTCATGTTGCAGTTGTACAAGACGTTAGTGAGACTGCATTTAGAATATTGTATTTAGTTCTGGCCACCATTTTATAGGAACTATATAGTCATGCTTGAAAGCGTTCAGATATTGTAAACAGGAGATTCACACGATATGTAATCCAAGATCATCTTTAATCGATATGCAAACTATAGCAGTACAGTAGATTGTTAATTCTCAAAGCATCCTGACTGCTTCCAGAACTGAGCAGTGTAGGAAGTGGGTGTTGATATAAATGGCACAGTAAGGTGGGGTTAGTGATGCTAATCTATTATGATTGGTTGTCATGCATAAGCCAATCTACAGATATGAATTACGAGGATGTTGCCAGGACTAGTGGAAATAGAAACATAGAAACATAGAAAATAGGTGCAGGAATAGACATTCGGCCCTTCGAGCCTGCACCGCCATTGAATATGATCATGGCTGATCATCCAACTCAGTATCATGTACCTGCCTTCTCTCCATACCCCCTGGTCTCTTTAGCCACAAGGGCCACATCTAACTCCCCCTTAAATATAGCCAATGAACTGGTCTCAACTATCTTCTGTGGCAGAGAGTTCCAGAGAGTGAAGAATGTTTTTCTCATATCGGTCCTAAAGGATTTCCCCATTTATCCTTAAACTGTGATCCCTTGTCCTGGACTTCCCACAACATCGGGAACAATCTCCTGCATCTAGCCTGTCCAACCCCTTAAGAATGTGGTAAGTTTCTATAAGATCCCCCCTCAATCTTCTAAATTCTAACGAATACAAGCCGAGTCTATCCAGTCTTTCTTCATATGAAAGTCCTAAAATCCCACGAATCAGTCTGGTGAAACTTCTCTGTACTCCCTCTATGTCAAGAATGTATTTCCTCAGATTTGGAACCAAAACTGTACACAATACTCCAGGTGTCGTCTCACCAATACCGTGTACAACTGCAGTAGAACCTCCCTGCTCCTATACTCAAATCATTTCACTATGAATGCTAACATACCATTCGCTTTCTTCACTGCCTGATGCACTTGCATGCCTACTTTCAATGACTGGTGTACGATGACACCCAGATATCGTTGCATCTCCCCTTTTCCTAATCGGCAACCATTTAGATAAAAGTCTACTTTCCAGCTTTTTGCCACTAAAGTGGATAATCTCACATGTATCCACATTCTACTGCATCTGCCATGCATTTTCCCACTCACCCAGCCTTTCCAAGTCCCCTTGCAGCCTCCTAGCATTCTCCTCACAGCTAACACTGCTCCCCAGCTTCGTGTCATCCGCAAACTTGGAGACGTTGCATTCAATTCCCTCGTACAAATCATTAATATATATTGTAAAACGCTGGGGTCCCAGCACTGAGCCTTGCGGTACACCACTAGTCACTGCTTGTCATTCTGAAAATGACCCGTTTACTTCTACTCTTTGCTTCCTGTTTGCTAACCAGTTTTCTATCCACATCAATACTGAACCCCCAATACTGCGTCCTTTAAATTTGTATACTAATCTCTTATGTGGCACCTTGTCGAAAGCCTTCTGAAAGTCCAGATAAAAAACATCCACTGGTTCTCCCTTATCCACTCTACTAGTTACATGCTCGAAAAATTCTATAAGATAAGAAATGAGCTATAGGGTCAGTTGAGTAAGGTGGGTCTCTATTCCTTGGAGCGCAGGAGGATGACAGGTAATCCTTTAGAGTTGTACAAAATCATAAGAGGAATAGATCGGGTAGATGCACAGAGTGTCTTGCCCAGAATAGGGAAATTGAGGACCAGAGCATATAGGTTCAAGCTGAAGGGGAAAGGATTTAAAAGGAATCTAAGTATAGCTTTTCCACGCAAAGGGTGGTGGGTGTATGGAACAAGCTGCCAGATGAGGTAGTTGAGGCAGAGACTATCCCAAGAAACAGCTAGACAGGTATACGGATAGAACTAGTTTGGAGGGATGACGGCCAAGCAGAGGCAGGTGCACTAGTGTTGCTGGGATATGTTTGCTGGCGTGGGCAAGGTAGTCCGAAGGGGCAATTTCCACACTATATCACGTTATAACTCTCTGACTCTATCTCGAAGGGATCACCATTACCTTTCCCTATATTCCGATTCTTAATATAGAAACAAAGAATTGCGGGTACACAAAAATGCTGGAGAAACTAAGCGGGTGCAGCAGCATCTATGGAGCGAAGGAAATAGGCGACGTTTCGGGCCGAAACCCTTCTCAGACTGATGGGGGGGGGGGGGGGGGGGGGGGGAGAAGGAAGGAACAAGGGAGGAGGAGGAGCCCGAGGGCGGGGGCATGGGAGGAGACAGCTCGAGGGTTAAGTAAGGGGATGAGACAGCAAGGGCTAGCAAAATTGGGAGAATTCAATGTTCATGCCAACCGGACGCAAGCAACCCAGGCGGAATATGAGGTGTTGTTCCTCCAATTTCCGGTGTTGCTCACTCTGGCAATGGAGGAGACCCAGGACAGAGAGGTCGGATTGGGAATGGGAGGGGGAGTTGAAGTGCTGAGCCACCGGGAGTTCAGGTAGGTTATTGCGGACTGAGCGGAGGTGTTCGGCGAAACAATCGCCCAACCTCCGCTTAGTCTCCCCGATGTAAATCAGCTGACATCTAGAGCAGCGGATGCAGTAGATGAGGTTCGAGGAGGTACAGGTGAACCTTTGTCGCACATGGAACGACTGCTTGGGTCCTTGAATGGAGTCGAGGGGGGAGGTAAAGGGACAGGTTTTGCATTTCTTGCGGTTGCAAGGGAAAGTGCCCGGGGAGGGGGTGGTACGGGAGGGAAGGGAAGAATTGACAAGGGAGTTGCGGAGGGAGCGGTCTTTGCGGAAGGCAGACATAGGGGGAGATGGGAAGTTGTGGCGAGTGGTGAGGTCACGTTGCAGGTGGCGGAAATGGCGAAGGATTATATGTTGTATTTGCCGGCTGGTGGGGTGAAAGGTGAGGACTAGGGGGACTCTGCCCTTGTTGCGACTGCGGGGATGGGGAGAGAGAGCAGTGTTGCGGAGTATGGATGAGACCCTGGTGCGAGCCTCATCTATGGTGGCGGAGGGAAGTCCCCGTTCCCTGAAGAACGAGGACATTTCCGATGCCCTGGTGTGGAACGTCTCATCCTGGGAACAGATGCGGCGTATGCGGAGGAATTGGGAGTAAGGGATGGAGTCTTTACAGGGGGCAGCGTGGGAAGACGTGTAGTCCAGATAACCATGTGAGTCACATATTTACATCGGGGAGACTTATCGAAGGTTGGGCGATCGTTTCGCCGAACACCTCCGCTCAGTCCGCAATAACCTACCTGAACTCCCGGTGGCTCAGCACTTCAACCCCCCCTCCCATTCCCAATCCGACCTCTCTGTCCTGGGTCTCCTCCATTGCCAGAGTGAGCATATAACCATATAACCATATAACCATATAACAATTACAGCACGGGAACAGGCCATCTCGGCCCTACACGTCCGTGCCGAACAACTTTTTACCCTTAGTCCCACCTGCCTGCACTCATATCATAACCCTCCATTCCCTTCTCATCCATATGCCTATCCAATTTATTTTTAAATGATACCAACGAACCTGCCTCCACCACTTCTATTGGAACAACACCGGCAATTGGAGGAACAGCACCTCATATTCTGCCTGGGTTGCTTGCGTCCGGATGGCATGAACATTGAATTCTCCCAATGTTGCTAGCCCTTGCTGTCTCCTCCCCTTCCTTAACCCTCGTGCAAGAAACGTCGCCTATTTCCTTCGCTCCATAGATGCTGCTGCACCCGCTGAGTTTCTCCAGCAATTTTGTGTACCTTCGATCTTCCAGCATCTGCAGTTCCTTCTTGAACAAAGAATTGCGGGTACTGGTTTATTCTTGAGATAAACACTAAATTCTGGAGTAATTCGTGCAGCATCTCAGATCTTTGGAGTCTGAAGAAGGGTCCCAATCTGAAATATTGATTACTCCAAAACCTTAATAGTGGAAATGTTATGGTGGTCATCGGGGATTTTAATATGCAGATAGACTGGGAACATCCGTGGTACTGGTACCCAAGAGAGGGAATATGTGGAGTGATCATTAGATGGTTCCTTAGAGCAGCTTGTAGGTTAGCCTCCAAGGGAAAAGGCAATTCTGGATTTTGTATCGTATATTGTATAAAGGAACGACTAGTAGGCCATAATATGGCATAATTGCATGCTTTCATCGAATTTGAGAGAGAAGATTAGTGTAACTTCTCCATCTCCAATTGTAGATTAAACCTTACCTTATTATGGTCACTACCTCCTAATGGCTCCTTAAACTCAAGTTCCTTTATCAAATCCGGTTCAGTACACAACGCTATATCCAGAATTGACTTATCCCTGGTAGGCTCCAGTACAACCTGCTCTAAGCATCCATCACGGAGACACTCCACAAACTATTTTTCTTGTGGTCCAGTACCAACCTGATTTTCCCAGTCTACCTGCATGTTGAAATCTCCCATAACAACCTAGCCTTACCTTTACTACGTGCCAATTTGAACTCCTGATTCAACTTGCACCCTATATCCAGGTTACTGTTTTGGGGCCTGTAGATTACTCCCAATAGGGTATTTTTACCCTTACAATTCCTTATTTCTATCCATACTGACACTACATCTCCTGTTTCATTGTCACCCCTTGCAAGGGACTGAATTTCATTCCTCACCAACAGAGCTACCCCACCCCCTCTGCCCACCGGTCTGTCTTTTCGATAGTATGTTTACCCCTGAATATTCAGTTCCCAGCACTGGCCCTCTTGCAGCCATGTCTCAGTATTTCCCACAACATCATAATTGCCAATTTCTAACTGTGCCTCAAGCTCGTCCACTTTATTTCTTACACTTCACGCATTCATATTCAATTAGCCCTGGCCTATCCCTGTGCTGCGAGGGGTGGTTGGTGAGGCAGATACGACAGTGGCATTTAACAGATGTTGTGTATAACAAGGTATGCGTGTAATGGAGGCGTATGGATTATATGCAGGCAGGTAACATTTCCCTTGCCATCATGTGTAGGAAAGAACTGTAGATGCTGGTTTAAATCGGAGGTAGACACAAAATGTTGGAGTAACTCAGCGCGACAGGCAGCATCCATTGAGAGAAGGAATGGGTGGCGTTTCGGGTCGAGATCCTTCTTAAGTCTGAAGATTAGTAATATGAATAGGAATACTTTATTGCCAAATGTGACAGAGCACAGTGAGATGCTTTGCTTGCAAACACAATGTATACAATTAGCATCCACCGACGGCTCTGACAAAGTGACAGAGCACGCCGGCTCCCCCCTTTGTCCCCCCTTCCCCTCACCACAGTGGTTCCCGCATTCTGGCCGCGCGACCGACCCGAAGCGTCACCCATTCCTTCTCTCCAGAGATGCTGCCTGTCCTGCTGAGTAACTCCAGCATTTTGTGTCTCCCTTAGCATTGTGTTCGGCACGATCATTGTGGGCAGTAATTCGTTTTCCTGCGCTGTATTGATATATGCTCTATTGTGATAGACATGATGGAAACCTCCAGAACAAACTAATGCTGACACTTGGCACATGCAATATGAGCTGGGGTATACTTCTATATTAGTAATCGGGATATAATATACTGAAGAGTCAGACTGGATTGTGGGTGTGTGGATTCCCTGTCCCCAGAGGCATTAACATCATCCATACGAATTACATTGAACCTGCAAAGGTGTTGGAACATTCAGAGGAGTCTTGGTAGCTACCGAGAACTCCCGAGCTACCGAGAACTCCCACTCAATATGTGTCATTCAATGGAACCTTTTATCAGACTGGCGTATTGAAGTAACCAAATTTATTGTAGCTATTGACATTGTGGTGAATCATCTGCTGTGATCTTTAATCTTAAACGTACAAACACATGATGTCCTTAGCGTTTAGGATATTCTATCGAGAGGGTGTCCATAAATAAACATAGAAACAAAGAAATTAAGTGCAGGAGGAGGCCATTCGGCCCTTCGCATTCACATTCACATTCGTTGCGATCGTGGCTGATCATCCACAATCAGTAATCCGTGCCTGCCTTCTCCCCATACCTCTTCATTCCGCTAAACCCAAGAGCTCTTTCTAGCTATCTTCCAAATTCACCCAGTCAATTGAGCTCTACTGCCTTCTGTGGCAGAGAATTCCACACATTTACAACTTTCTGCGTGAAAAAGTTTTTTCTCATCTCAGTTTAAAATGGCCTCCCCTGTACTCTTAGACTATGACCTCTGGTTTTGGACTCCTCCAACATTGTGAAAATCCTGGCTGCGTCTAGTTTGTTCAGTCCTTTTATAATTGTATATGATTATGTAAGGCGCCCTCTCATCCTTCTAAATTCTAGTGAAGACAAGCCAAGTCTTTCCAATCTTTCCTCATATTACAGTCCCACCATCCCGGGGATTAACGTGAACGTACGCTGCAATGATGGCTTCGCTCAAATCCGGAGACCAAAACTGCACACAACAGATGTGGTCTCATCAGGGCCCTGTACAATTGCAGAAGCACCGCTTTACTCCTATAAGTATACCCGTTTTGATGAACAAAGACAATTAGACAAGTTCGGCCTTCGAGAGGTTCACTTCACAAGTCACAACAATCGCCGTCTAAATTGGATACAGGGCGGAAGTTTTGGGCCAATCTGATAATATATACAATATGAAAGGCATCGAGAAGATAGAGAGTCTGATCCTTTTCCCCAGAATGGAAAAGTGAAATACAAGAGGGCTAAAGTGCGAGGGGCAAACGTTGGAGCAGATGTGTCGAACATTTTTATTACCCAAGTTGTGGGAGCTTGGAAAATGCTGCCAGGGGTGGTGGCGAGGCAGATGCGACAGTGGCGTTTAAGAGGCTTTTGATTATATTCAAGTAGCTAAGATATGGTCTTACATTTATGTTCGGCACAGACATTGTGAGCCAAAGAGCCTGTTCTGGTCCTGTGCTGCTATGTGTTCTAAGTTTAGTTCCGGCTCCGTCGGCTATCATATAATCAACATGCACATCATCTAAATTCAATGGGTCTGTTGCAGAATGTTCCCAGAGATAAAACACACCCAAAGGAGAAGTCACTATGTTGAAACAACAAAAAGCTAAAATATGCATATTATGGAATGAAATAAATAAAGAATGAAACAGTGGAACAAGGGGGCCATGTGATCTTTGATCGGGTGCGCAGTCATGAGCAACTGTTCAACAGTCGTCACAAACCGTCACAGCTTACTGGGCATCTATAAAATATATAACATATAAAAGGATTGGTCAAGCTAGATGCAGGAAAACATTTCCCAATGTTGGGCGAGTCCAGAATCAGGGGCCACAGTCTTAGAATAAAGGGGGGGGGGGTCATTTAAGACTGAGGTGAGAAAAAACGTTTTCACCCAGAGAGTTGTGAATTTATGGATTTCCCTGCCACAGAGCGCAGTGGAGGCCAAGTCAATGGATGGATTCAAGAGAGGGTTAGATAGAGCTCTAGGGGCTAGTGGAGTCAAGCGATACGGGGAGAAGGCAGGCACGGGTTATTGATAGGGGACGATCAGCCACGATCGTAACGAATGGCGGTGCTAGCTCGAAGGGCCGAATGGCCTCCTCCTGCACCTATTTTCTATGTTTCTATTTTTCTATATTGCTATTGGATTATTATTGTCACGAGTACTGAGGCACAATGAAAACATATGTTATAAAAATATGTTTCCGGAAACAGTACAGCCCTCTCAATCTCCCCCACAGCGGAAAACATTCTATGCCAAGTAACAGCCCAGTCATTTATTGCAGCTCGAAGGAAGCTAAAAAAGCCACGGTTTCATTTACTCTCTGTACAATTACAGTGCAACATCTGGACTTATATCCATGTGGCATAAAACACAATGTCACGTTGGATTCACAGATGCATTGGGCCTCATGTCAACTAGTACCAGACATTCGGCACATGGGGAACAAGCAGAGAGTTGGGGAGATGCCATGATCAGAATGGACATGATCTTGGGCCAAGTTTGGCAGGCTGATAGGCGACTCCCTCAACTGTGTTCACGGTGTCTGTTTAACCAGCGGACGTTACCACGGAACGCTCGCCGCCCACTGTTCCCCAAATGTTATTTCTGTTCTGACATTACTTGTGTCTCTGTAGATTGTTGTTACAGCAAACAGGATACATCCAGGATACAACGTTATTGATTTTAGTGGTGGGTATATTTACAATTGAATAAAGCAACATTCTTGGCTCATTCACCTATTTGCTGATTCTTCCATCCACTTGCTGATTATGACCATCCTGGAATCAGTCCACACCAGTGTCTTTATAAAGCATCAAGCTCGCAGTGTGGACATCTGCAGATGTCTGCGTGAGCTGAACGGGGCCTATTGTTTTCCGAAGCTCGGGGCCATGGCGAAACAGTGAGTTTCCATTCATCTCTTAGGAGGTTCTTTGTCATAGAGTCGAATGATACAGTCTAACAACAGGCCCTCTGACCCACCTTGCACACAATGGTCAACATGTCCCAGCTACATTAGTGCAAACTGCCTGCGTTTGGTCCATATCCCTCCAAATGTTTCCTGTCCATGTACATGTCGAACAAAGTCTTTAACTGCGGGATAGTCCCAGCCTTAACTACCTCCTCCGCAGCTTGCTCCATACACCCACCACCCTTTGTGTGAATGAGTTGCTCATCAGATTCTTATTAAATCTTTTCTCCTTCACCTTGCTCCTATGCCCTCTGGTCCTCGATTCCCATACTCTGGACAAGAGATTCTGTGCATCTACCCGATTTATTCGTATCATGATTTTGTATACCTCTATAAGATCACCCCTCATCCTCCCGTGCTTCAAGAAATAGAGACAGAGCCTACTGAACCACTCACTATTGCTAAGACCCTCTATTCCTGTCAACACCCTCATAAATCTTCTCTGAATCATTTCATACTTGACAATATCTTTCCTATGATATCCTGCCGAGAATTGAACACAGAATTCTAAATGCCGTCTCACCAACGTCTTATACAACTGCAACATGACCTCCAAACTTTTATATTCAATACACTGACTGATGAAGGCCAATGTGTCAAAAGGCTTATTGACCACTTTATCTACCTGCGACTCGATCTTCAAGGTACCAATCACCTGCACCCCTAGATACTACAACTCTACCGAAATCCTAACATTCACTGTGTGGGCGCTTCCCTTGTTAGACATCCCAAAATGCAACATTTCATATTTCCCTGTGTTAAATTCCATCAACTATTCCTTAGCCCACCAATCGACCAAGACCATGCTTCAGTCTTTCACAACCATCTTCACCATCTGCAAAACCACCCGCTTTTGTATCATCAGCAAACTTGCTAATCTTGCTCTGTATGATCGCATCCAAATCATTGATTTAGATGACAAACAGTAACGACCGAGCACAGAACCCTGCGGCACACGACAAGTCACAGGACTCAAGTCCAATAAGCAACCTTCCGCCATCACTCTCTGCTTCTTTCAATGAAGGCAATTTGCTCTCTATTCAGCTATTTTTCCTTGGGTCCCATGCGATCTAACATCCCAGAACCTACCTTGCGAAACCTTGTCGAATGCCTTACTCAAATCCATGTATACAACATCTACAGCTCTGCCTTCGTCGATCTTTTAGGTCACGTCTTCAAAAAAGATCCTTCAATCGCATGCAGAAACCCCTCCCAGGGGAAATTTACTAATGTTGTCAAAGGTCTTCGGGTGAATATGCATTATATTGCTACAGGAAAGGTGCCATTAAGCAGTAGAGCAGATTTACGTGGACATGCCCAAGAATGGATAATCTGAGCTATTGGGAGAGGTTGGGCACGTTGTGGTCATGTTCCATGGTACGCACGGAGCTGACGTGTGATTTTCATGAGGTGTTTATAATCGTGTGGGGAACGGATAGCGTGAACGCGCAGTCTTTTACCCTGGGTACGAGAATCCTAATCCAGGGGGAATACGTTTAAGGCGAGTTATAACATATTTAACAGGACGCTAAAGAGTCAGAGGAAGTAGTTGAAGCAAGTATGTTGAACACCGCTTCAAATACATTTGCATCGGTATGTGGATAAGCGCTCTGTAAAGGGTTTAGGGCCAACCCCATGCAAATGAGACCATTTCAGTTTGAGCATATTGGTCGGCATGAAAAGTGTTAGTCCGAAGGACCTCTTTCTGTGGTGACTGATAGGATGTGTTCATCTTTTCAGCCGGCGGATTCCACACCAGCCGTGTCCCATGTCGTTTACATTAATCCTCTCTCAGAAAATAGCAGAGTGAACCGCCACTCGGAGGGTCTATACGCTCGTCGGTTATGTTCCCCGTATCTAGAGGAGAAAGCGGGGGAAATCCGCGGTACGCATTAACTGATTTTGATTGGCCCAGTCTGATATCCGGAAGATGGTAACACTGTTCGGCGTCGTCGTCCCCCCCCCCCCCCCCCCCCCCCCCACTCTGTCCTCGCCCCCTCTCTCCCAGCAGCTCCCTCCTACCCACTCCTCGATATTCAGTGTACTGACGGGCTGAGGGTATAAATTGTGATACATAAGGTTCTTGTGACTATTGAGAAAGAGAGGGACTTTGTTGTGCAAGTACGCAGGCGGTCGCGCAGGCAAGTAAAGTCGTTTAGAAATAATGTGGGATTCTGTTCTTCATTCATGGCGACAGTGAATACAAGCGGAGGGGTAGGGGATATGCTCAAACTTCGTTATACAGTGATCCAACCTTAAGTGGAATGCTATGGACAATCCTGGTGGCCTCAGTGTAGCGAAGTGAGAAGATGAATAGTCACAGTCTTTTCCCACGGTAGGGGAGTCCAAACCTAGAGGGCATAGCTTTAAGATGAGAGGGGAATGATTTAAGAGGAGCTTGGGAGACAACCGTTTGACACACAAGGCGGTATATGGACCGAACTGCCAGAGGAAGGTGCAAATGTGAGTCCCTCTTCAACACCACTGTGCGGCACTGTGGCCAAAGTCTGTAATGCAATCAAAACAAAGTCTATCGGAGACGGATGATGGGGTAGGATTATGGTTAGTAATGCAGCATTCAAGAGCTCGGTGATTGTTGGGAAGAAACTGTTCTTGAACCCGGAGGTTATGGTGTTCAGGCCACTGTATTTTCTTCCCGATTGAAACAGCGAGACAAAGCGTGGCTGAGTGGTATGGGTATTTGTGATATTGTCTGCTGATTTCTCCCAACGCCCCGTACAAATCCCCTCAATGGTGGGCAGGTCAGAACCTGTGATGGACTGGGTAGTGTCCACCACTCTGTAGTTTTATTTGTTCATGGGCGTTCGAGTTGTTGATCCAGGCCAACCAGTCAGTGTGCTCTCAACAGTACACATGTAGTTCAGTTTAGTTTATTGCCACATGTATCGTGGCATAGAGGCAAGTTATCGGTGCGTTCTAACCAGTCAGCGGAAAGACAATACGTGATTACAATCGAGCCATTTACATGTATAGATATATGATAAGGGAATAGCGTTTAGCGCGAGATAAAACTAGTAAAGACCAATCGCCGATAGTCTGATGGTCACCAATGAGGCCGATAGTAGTCCAGGACTGCCCTCTAGTTGTGGTAGGATGATTCAGTTGCCTGTAGAATTTTGATAGAGTATTTGTCGACAGACCGAATCTCCTCAAAACCTCTAAGGAAGTAGAGGCATTGGTGAGCCTCATGGCACGATTGAGTACAGAGTATGGCTCCCTCCCCACTGTACCGGTCGCTTTCCACCTAATCTTGGATAATCACAATGACCGTTCCCACAATATCAGGTCAGGTTTGTCAAAAGACCCCAGAGTCAAGAGTTTCATTGTCACGTGTTATGGATAAGAGGATATAAGAAGATCAAATCTGGGAGCTAAATATTCAAGGCTACACATCCTATCGTAATGACTGAAAGGGAGTAGGCCATTCGGCCCTTCGAGCCAGCGTCAATGTGATCATGGCTCATCATTCACAATCAGCACCCCATTCCTACCTTCTGCCCATATGCCTTTACTCCTGTATATTTTAGAGCCCCATCGAGCTCTTTCTAGAAAGTATCCAAAGTACCGGCAGAGAGATTGTTGGAAAGATTTAATCATTGCAGAAAGTGGTCAGTTTGAGAGGCTTAAAGCAATTAAGGCAATATGTTTGTATTCACGAAAGGAAGATGAAATCTGGCAAATTTGTTCCTTTACTTCAAGAATGGAACAAACAAGGCTGCTTGTGTGCAGCTGATACTGTAGATGGATAGAAAGTGCGGTTCAGAATGTACTTGACAAGAGTCACTTTGTAGTGCGTGGGTCTCAGAATGAAGCACGAAGTCGTGTTTTGAGAGGCACTTTTTATTATGTTCCTCCCGGTTGTAGGGAAGACCAAACGAGAGGAAGATGGCACCTAAACCCCTGCCTTTAAAGCATCCGGCTAAGGGCCGCCTCCGGACTGAACCACTCCTGTGCCGATGGGTTCGACACTATGATGGCACGACCCTTGGGAGCCGCCACAGGACCCCCCCCCCCCCCCCCCCCCAGAACCAGAGGCACGAAACGCATCGGCGGGCGCACGACCCGGCCGGCCCGCGTGCGTGCGGAAGTTAGCCGCTTGTGGGGCTTGCGGAAGCATAGGTGGAGGGACAGGACGAGGGACCGGCAGGAGGACAGATGGAGTGACAGGCGGAGGGAGTCGTGAAGGGGGGCGCCCTCGTGGCCGAGGTTGGGCAACCAGCACCGGCTGGTCAATGTCCAGGTGGCCTGTTTCCTTTAACATTGTTACTTTATGAATATATTTTTCATTCGTTTGTTCTATATCTCTCTACATCATCGCCTATATCTTTTGTTTCCCTTTCCCGTGACTTTAAGTCTGAAGAAGGGTCTCGACACGATATGACATACATTCCTTTTCCCCAGCGATGTTGCCTATCTCGCTGAGTTACTACAGTATTTTGTGCCTAGCCAGTTATCTTAACATATATTATTAACATATATTATAGACAATAGACGATAGGTGCAGGAGTAGGCCATTCGGCCCTTCGAGTCAGCGTCAATGTGATCATGGCTCATCATTCACAATCAGTACCCCATTCCTACCTTCTGCCCATATGCCTTGACTCCTGTATATTTTAGAGCCCTATCGAGCTCTTTCTTGAAAGTATCCAAAGTACCGGCAGAGAGATTGTTGGAAAGATTTAAGCATTGCAGCAAGTGAAGAATACTGGTCAGTTTGAGAGGCTTAAAGCAATTAAGGCAATATGTTTGTATTCACGAAAGGAAGATGAAATCTGGCAAATTTGTTCCTTTATTTCAAGAATGGAACAAACAAGGCTGCTTGTGTGCAGCTGATACTGTAGATGGAGAGAAAGTGCGGTTCAGAATGCACTTGACAAGAGTCACTTTGTAGTGCGTGGGCCTCAGAATGAAGCACGAAGTCGTGTTTTGAGAGGCACTTTTTATTATGTTCCTTCCGGTTGTAGGGAAGACCAAACGAGATGAAGATGGCACCCAAACCCCTGCCTTTAAAGCCTCCGGCTAAGGGCCGCCTCCGGACTGAACCACTCCTGTGCCGAGGGGTTCGACACTATGATGGCACGACCCGTGGGAGCCGCCACAGGACCCCCCCCCCCCCCCCCAGAACCAGAGGCACGAAACGCATCGGCGGGCGCACGACTCGGCCGGCCCGCGTGCGGAAGTTAGCCGCTCGTGGGGCTTGCGGAGGCATAGGTGGAGGGACAGGACGAGGGACCGGCGGGAGGACAGATGGAGTGACAGGCGGAGGGAGCCGTGAAGGGAGGCGCCCTCGAGGCCGAGGTTGGGCAACCAGCACCGGCTGGTCAATGTCTAGGTGCGCCGGCTTCAAACGGTCAATCGACACGGCCTCCGGCCGGCCCCCCATGTCCAGGACAAATGTCGACTGCCCGTGTTCCAGCACCCGGAACGGGCCCTCGTATGGCCTCTGGAGTGGCGTCCGGTGGGCATCACGGCGCAGGAAAACATACGGGCAGTCCGTGGGGGGCAATGGCACGTGTGGGCGAAATGTCCCATGGCGGGACGTCGGGACGGGTGCGAGCTTGCCAACTCGCTCGCGAAGGCGTTGAAGGGTGGAGGAGGGCGTTCCCTGCTGCTCCGGCGCCAACGGCACGAACTCCCCGGGCACTGTGAGTGGCGACCCGTAGACTAGCTCCGCCGATGATGAGGCCAAGTCCTCTTTGGGAGCGGTCCGGATGCCCAGCATGACCCATGGCAACTCGTCCATCCAGTCCGGGCCGGAGAGTCGTGCCTTCAATGCCACCTTTAGCTGCCGGTGGAACCTCTCCACCAGACCGTTAGCTTGCGGGTGGTAAGCCGTGGTGTGGTGCAGCCGCACACCCAGCAAGCGAGCCATGGCTGACCACAGCTCGGAGGTGTACTGTGGCCCCCGGCCTGAGGAGATGTGCGCCGGCACCCCGAAGCGAGCAATCCAGTGCGCGGACAACGCACGGGCACACGTAGCCGTTGAAGTGTCAGCCAATGGAATGACCTCCGGCCACCGCGTGAAGCGGTCCACCATTGTCAGAAGGTGGGTGTTGCCCCGGGTCGACGGGAGAGGCCCTACAATGTCTATGTGGAGATGGTCGAACCGCCGGTGAGGTAGACCAAACTCCTGGAGCGGCGCACGGACATGGCGCTGGATTTCCGTCTGGCACGGAATGCAAGTGCGAGCCCAATGGCCAACCTGCTTGCGCAGACCATGCCACATGAAACGAGCTGCCACCAGTGCCGTTGTCGCCCGGATTGATGGGTGAGCCAGTCCGTGGATCACCTGGAACACCCTCCGGCGCCAGGTGGCAGGGACGATGGGGCGCGGCTGACCGGACGACACATCGTACAGGATTGTCACTCCCCCAGGACCGAGAGGGACATCCTCAAGGCGGAGGCCGGAGATGGCAGTCCGGTAGGCTGGCACCTCATCGTCCGTGAGCTGTGCCGCCGCCAGAGCAGAATAGTCCATTCCGGGCGCCACCTCGAACACGGCGTTTATAGCGGGGCGGGATAATGCGTTGGCCACCCGGTTCTCTTTCCCCTCGACGTAGCAGATAGATGTCGTGTACTCCGATATGTAGGCCAATTGCCGCCGCTGTCGTGCGGACCAGGGATCGGAAACCTTCTGCAGGACGAAAGTGAGCGGCTTATGGTCGGTGTAGGCGGTGAACGGGCGGCCCTCCAGGAAGTAGCGAAAATGGCGCACAGCCAGGTACAGAGCCAGGAGCTCACGATCGAACGCGCTGTATTTCGTCTGCGCACGGTTGAGGTGCCGACTGAAGAAGGCCAGGGGCCGCCAACCTCCGCCCGTCAGCTGCTCCAGCACAGCACCAACCGCCGACTCCGAGGCGTCCACCGTGAGAGCAGTCGGGGCATCTCCCCGCGGGTGTACCAGCAGTACGGCCCGAGCAAGGGCCTCCTTCGCGCCGTCAAAAGCTGCCTCCGCCTCGTGGGTCCACTCAACGCTCTTGTGCTGCCCACCCGCCAGAAGTTGATACAGGGGCCGCATGATGTGGGCCGCGGATGGCACGAAACGATGGTAGAATGCCACCATGCCGACAAATTCCTGCAGCCCACGCACCGTGCGTGGGCGGGGAAACCGACAGATGGCGTTGACCCTGTCAGGCAGGGGAACCGCGCCTTGCGCAGTCACGCGGTGGCCGAGGAAGTCAATCTCGTTTACCCCAAAACGGCACTTGTCCAGGTTGATGGTCAAACCATGCTCGCTGAGCCGCTGACAGAGCTGCCGAAGGTGAGCGCAGTGTTCCTGTTGCAAGCAGCTGGCCACCAGGATGTCGTCCAGGTACAGGAACACGAAATCGAGGCCGCGACAAACCCCGTCCATGAGGCGCTGAAAGGCCTGTGCAGCGTTTTTGAGGCCGAACTGCATCCGAGTAAACTCGTAAAGCCCGAATGGCGTGATGATCGCCGTCTTCGGCACGTCATCCGGGTGAACTGGGATCTGATTATAACCCCGTACCAGTTCCACTTTTGAAAAAATTGTGGCACCAGCCAAATGGGCCGTGAAGTCCTGGATGTGGGGTACGGGGTATCGATCCGCTGTTGTTGCAGCGTTCAGCCGTCGGTAATCCCCCCAACGTCGCCAGCCCCCGGTTGACTTGGGGACCATGTGTATTGGGGACGCCCAAGGGCTGCTCGAAGGGCGGACGATCCCCAAGGCCTCCATCGTGCGGAATTCCCGCCGTGCCAGACGCAGTTTATCTGGTGGCAGTCGCCGTGCTAGTGCATGGAGTGGTGGGCCGGTAGTCGGGATATAATGCAACACCCCGTGGCTGGGGGTTGATGATTGGAACTGCGGAGTGAGAATGTCCGGGAACGCAGCCAAGATCCATGCGAATCGGGAGTCCACAGACGCCAGTGGCCGTCCCACCGGTTGATCCAAACGCAACGTGATCGGCTCCATCGTAGTGGCGTTGATCAAACGCTGACGCCCGACGTCCACCATGAGGGAATGCGCCCGGAGGAAATCGGCCCCGAGCAATGGTTGGGAGACGTCGGCAATGGTGAAGCTCCATGAGAAATGGCGGGAGCCGAGCACGATGGGAACCATGCGCAGTTCATATGTGCGGATGGGGCTGCCGTTCGCCGCGGTGAGGACGGGCCCCCGCTTACCGGAACGAATGTCGGCCAGCGAAGGGCTCCGCTCCAGTACCCACGAGGAAGCGGGTCCCGGAGCGCCGATCGCAGGCGAAATGGCGGTGAATTTGGCCGGCTGCCGCGGGGACTATTGGCAGCCGGCCCAGGCGTTTCCCGGGAATGTGCATGGCTGGCGGCATTGTCGTGCTGCAGCACCCCAGCGTTGATGGTAGTAGCACCAGCGTCTCTTGTTGGAGTCACTTGGAGCGTGCCTGCTCCTGCTGGTGGTGTCTGAAGCTTGCCGGCGCTGGACTGCAGGTGCAGTACCCCTCACTGCCGTTGGGGGTGATCGTGCGGGCCGTCGGGCTGGAGCTGTCACTCCTTCCACAGTTCCCCCGCCCCACCGGAGGAAATCGGGAGCTGCTGGTGTGACGTCATCGGCGTGCCTGCTGAGGGCCAGCGCGTTGACGTCATCAGGGCGCGCCATCCACAGGGCGTCGGCGCGCCTCCCGAGAGCCCGAAGGTCAGCAAACGAGACGTCGGTGAGCTGCAACCGAATGTAGGCCGGCAGCAGATGCAGGTAGGTGTACTCGAACAACAGGCACGGCGTGTGCCGGTCTAGTAGCGCCACCATCTCCTTTAGGAGGGTAGATGGCCGCCGGTCGCCCAGGCCCCCCATATGCAGGACCCTACCTGCCCGCTCCATCCTACTCAGTCCGTAAATCTGGAGCAGGAACTCTTTCAGGCCGAGGTATTTATTATTGATCGGAGGGTCTGCGAGGAAGTACGTGACCTTTTCAACCGCATCCTGGTCGAGGGCTCCCACCAGGTAATAGAAGCGGGTGGCATCGACCGTGATGCCCCGCAGGTTGAACTGGGCCTCCGCCTGCTGGAACCAGATGAGCGGCCGGGTGGTCCAGAAGTTGGGCAGTTTTACGGAGACCGCGTCCAGAGACAGGGCCGGGCCAGCCTGTGAGGAGGTAGGGCTTTCTCTTCTCTCCATCATGACGCCAATGGAGCGTCGGGGTCACCAATGTAGTGCGTGGGTCTCAGAATGAAGCACGAAGTCGTGTTTTGAGAGGCACTTTTTATTATGTTCCTCCCAGTTGTAGGGAAGACCAAACGAGAGGAAGATGGCACCCAAACCCCTGCCTTTAAAGCCTCCGGCTAAGGGCCGCCTCCGGACTGAACCACTCCTGTGCCGAGGGGTTCTACACTATGATGGCACGACCCTTGGGAGCCACCACAACTTCAGACATCCTGTGCCTTGTATGCAGATACTGTAAGTGTGATAACATAGGATGAACACAGGTTGTTAGAAGCTGGACCGAGACAAGGGTTAAATGCGTCACATAAGTCAGCATAGAATAGGAACGGACCCTTTGGCCTGCAATGTGAATCTAATCACTGCCTGCATGGGTCCTTCCATTACCTGCACATCGATGTGCCTATAAACCTCTGAAATGCTACTGTCATATCTGCGTCTAGCATCACCCGCACCAGGTACCCGCCATTTTGTGGAAAAGACTTTCCCCTCTCACGTTATGTTCTCTGGTCTTCGACATTTCGCTTTCCACCCGAAGAGAAGGTTCTGGCCAAGCTATGCCTTTTGTAATGTTATATACGGTTATTAGGTCTCCCCTCAACTTCTAGCTTACCAGATTCAACAATCAAATCGTAAGATTAAACGAGTTTACCAGTTTGAAGTTTGATCTTTATTTTATGAGGAGTTACGGTGAGCGATTACGTGAAGAAGCCCCCAGTCCGCATACGTGTCAAACTTCAAAGCAGCGGTGTGAAATCACGGATAACAGCAGTCGAAGTAACACAGTAAGACTTAGAGAAGACTAGAACTACCGAGTGATCTTTATAAGAGAGGGCAGGGAGCGGAGGGCACGTAATCGCTCACCGTAACTCCTCATAAAATAAAGATCAAACTTCAAACTGGTATGTTTTCGTTTAATCTTACTATTTTATTTCGGAGTCACGCGAGTGATTCCGTGAAGATTTCAAAGCTCTGTGATTTCATGCCGTGAGAAACGAATCTCCACAACCACAGCTGCTTCATTGACAGATGAGGGAAACATTCATAATGAATAACTAGAAACATAGAAACATAGAAAATAGGTGCAGGGGTAGGCCATTCGGCCCTTCGAGCCTGCACCGCCATTCGATATGATCATGGCTCATCATACAACTCAGTATCCCATCTCTGCCTTCTCTCCATACCCCCTGATCCCTTTAACCACAAGGGCCACATCTAACTCCCTCTTAAATATAGCCAATGAAATGGCCTCAAATACCTTATGTGGCAGAGAGTTCCACAGATTCACCACTCACTGTGTAAAATATGATTTTCTCATCTCGGTCCTATAAGACTTCCCTCTTATTCTTAAACTGTGACCCCTAGTTCTGGACTTCCCCAACATCGGGAATAACCTTCCTGCATCTAGCCTGCCCAGCCCCTTAACAATTTTGTAAGTTTATATAAGATTAAATATAGCCAATGAACTGGCACCAACTTCTTTCTGTGGCAGAGAATTCCAGAGAAAATAGTGACTCCTCTCATTCGGGAGTAACTAACCCCTGATTTGAGTTGGCAAATAGGTTATTATGACATTTTCAGAAGTTCGTTCGCCCATCCTGCAGTCGCCAGGATGTGGTCTAGCGGAACGTATATAACCCTTGTTGCTGACGTTGTAGCAGCCCTGGTGGAGTGAGACTGGAAAAATATATCATTATCTACTCCTGTATGAGCCAAACCCTGTTTCAACTACCTGGGGATGGTCGAAACCAATAATCTTTTATAAAGTTTTTTGTAATTAACAAACATTGCTAGTTCAGAGCCTCTAAGTTCTTCGTGCCCTTGACGTATTGTTTTATATGTGTGACCATAACCGTGTGACCTGAACCCGTTGCGCTGACACCAGCGCCATGCGTGATCTTGCTGAATTTAGCGGTATCTTGCTGACGTTATTACAAGACCCGACTAATAAGGCAAAATAAAGGGAGACAAACGAAACTTCTTTCTCCTTGTAGTATTTTTTGTGTCACTGTTATGCCACATATTTTTGCATCCAGTGAATGTACCTGGAAACAAACATATCAATTCGATATTCCATTGAGCCATAATTTCATTAAATGCTTTGTGATCCAACACCCATTTTGTGTTGTCATTGATTATACGTGATGATATGCGAACGTAAATTGAGATTAGGTAAAGTATTACAGGATATTCTGTCTTGATCGCACCCATGTGACTATCATACGCCACCACCATAGTGATCAACTGAACGTTTGAGCATGCAGAGTATGTACATTCACTCAATAACCCTTTAACCTATAGAATGCACCTAGTGTCTATAGGTAGTTTATACCAAGAACTGAATAATTGTTAATTGATGCAAATCTCCTCCGCCTCTAAACTAGATGGCATTCATAATTTTCCACGTTAGAGCCCCATCAGTTTATAATATAACTGAAGTTTTACTAACCAGATTACTGGAGCAATGCTGGATACTGTTCGTCTACCATAATGTCATTGGTAGCTTCAGCTGGTAATAGCATAAGGTCCGTCACATGACCTACATGGCATTTGAGATTACTACTTTGCACAGCTGAATTACAGCCACTATATTGACAATTATACTTAATGAATAGAAGGCTGTTTTATCACAACAAGAATGTTCGATGCTCCTATTAATTCCAATCTATTACACCTGGGCGGAGTCACAGGCTAATTAATAGTTAAAAGTAAATCCCAATAATGAACAATGTCACCTTCATTTTCTTAAACATAGTTTGAGGCTGAAACCGTTGATTTTAACCACATACAGCGTTAGAATATCCTCCAGACATAACAAATGTTTTTGAGCTCTGAGCAGTCCAGGCATTGGTTTTAGTAATGTGGTAAATAACCTGGGAACAAAAGTTAACCCATTTTGCAATGTTTTATCATTGCCTTATCCAGATAATTTTCAAAATGCCTCCGGTGATCTCTGTAAATGGGAGCATCCTAAATAAATCAGATGCGAAGTAAACGACATTCTGCATCTTTTCTACAATGAATCTTGTATTCAGCATTGTTGCCAATAATGTGTCCTCCTAACCTATTCGACACAAAGCAGTGTTTTCTGTAAATTCACTTTGTACTTTGTACACAATGCCTGTGAATTCCGTACCTGCTCGAGATACAACTCTGGCCAGTTTTCCGGGCCAGTCCCGAAAGCCATTCCTGACCATAATCCCGCCTCGAAAGACGAATCTGCCTGCCTCGAAAGACGAATCTGGACATAATTCTGAGCTTGCCTGTAAAGACAAATCTGGCCCAATTTCTGTGCTTGGAACCGTAGTATTGTGCAGCTTTAAATGGTTAAATGACAACCATTTGTGTGTTGTAAGGCCACTATGTCCCCTTCCATCCTAATCAAGGGAAAATGCTATTTTCATACAACACATTAACTAAACACGTTATCATTTTCATTAGTACAAACAACTGTAAATATTACCAACTTGTAGATGGTCCCATATATTTTCCTGAGCCCGACTTGGGTCACGGATTTAAGACCTCTGTCCAACTTTCATGCTGCCACCAACTTCAGTGAACTGTTTACTGTCAACGAAGACATGAGGTGTGTTGTTGCCGCAACGATGAAGCTTTGCTCGTTGTTGGCACCTCGATTGGTCCAACAGCTTTTGCTTCCTTATCCAGGTTTTGCCTGTTGAATAGTTCTTACATGAATATAAGGTTCAGCGGCTTATTTTAAAGTCACCCCTGAAGCGTAGTTTGTTCCCGGCATTTGTAGCCTGAGCGGAACTCTAGCCCCTTCCGCGTATTCTCCACCTTCTTTTGCGAGGACTCCCTTGAATCCATACGCATTTATTCCAAGTCGTTCCACAGACATACTTCTAGAATTAACTTAAAATATGCTTACCAGCTATACTTTCGATCTCGCAGTCAGTACAAACTGACTCCGTGTTCACTTCCTCCAAGAGGGAAATATCATGCAGCCCTTTTATAGGTGCTGCTGCCAGAGTCTCCCGAAGGGACGTTTGAATATAAAGTTAATTTTCCTGTAGCATATCGTTATAACCATATAACCATATAACAATTACAGCACGGAAACAGGCCATCTCGACCCCTCTAGTCCGTGCCGAACACATAATCTCCCCTAGTCCCATATACCTGCGCTCAGACCATAACCCTCCATTCCTTTCCCATCCATATAACTATCCAATTTATTTTTAAATGATAAAAACGAACCTGCCTCCACCACCTTCACTGGAAGCTCATTCCACACAGCTACCACTCTCTGAGTAAAGAAGTTCCCCCTCATGTTACCCCTAAACTTCAGTCCCTTAATTCTCAAGTCATGTCCCCTTGTTTGAATCTTCCCTACTCTCAGTGGGAAAAGCTTTTCCACGTCAACTCTGTCTATCCCTCTCATCATTTTAAAAACCTCTATCAAGTCCCCCCTTAACCTTCTGCGCTCCAAAGAATAAAGCCCTAACTTGTTCAACCTTTCTCTGTAACTTAGTTGCTGAAACCCAGGCAACATTCTAGTAAATCTCCTCTGTACTCTCTCTATTTTGTTGACATCCTTCCTATAATTAGGCGACCAAAATTGTACACCATACTCCAGAATTGGCCTCACCAATGCCTTGTACAATTTTAACATTACATCCCAACTTCTATACTCAATGCTCTGATTTATAAAGGCCAGCACACCAAAAGCTTTCTTTACCACCCTATCTACATGAGATTCCACTTTCATGGAACTGTGCACAGTTATTCCCAGATCCCTCTGTTCACCTACATTCTTCAATTCCCTACCATTTACCATGTACGTCCTATTTTGATTTGTCCTGCCAAGATGTAGCACCTCACACTTATCAGCATTAAACTCCATCTGCCATCTTTCAGCCCACTCTTCCAACTGGCATAAATCTCTCTGTAGACTTTGAAACTCTACTTCATTACCCGCAACCCCACCTATCTTAGTTATGGAGCATCCTTTCCATCAGGAGCTCTTTCCAGGCAGCCCTTCAACAGGTGCTGCTGCCAGGAGCCCATGACGAGACCCGCGGATATAACGCTCCTTTTGCTGGAGCATATCATGCTGGAGCTCTTTTTATTGGCTCAACAGCCCTTCCTGGCTGTGATGCCTTGGGGTATGCTCTCCAATACCTCCAACCTCAGGGTCAGAACAAAACTGCCCTGGTAAGCTCAACCTCCTCCATGAGGGATACATAATGCAGCCCTTCTACAGGTGCTGCTGCCATGGGCCCCCAAGAGGACCCGCAGATATAAAGCTCCTCTTCATGGAGCAGATCTTCCCTATACAGCCCTTGGACAGGGCTGCTGCCACGGGCCCCCAAGACCCGTGGATAGAAAGCTCCTCTTCATAGAGCAGACCTTCCCTTTTGAGCCCTTACCAGAAGCTGCTGCTTCGGGCCCATGGGATGGCCTCACTGATATAAAGCTCCTCCTGGAGCATGTCGTGATGGAGCATCCTTGCTATCAGGTGCTTCAACTTTACCAGACGTCCACTGACGGCGCTTCTATTGGGAGGAGAATCCTCCTGGCCTGACTCCACGGACTTGATTTTGTATAGCTTTTCCTGCCCACAGGATTAGCCATGGTGCTCTACATCGGCACCCTGATACCACAAGGACTTACTTCTCCACGGGAATCTCAGCGGTCTGAAAGCCGCTGACCGACTTGCCAGCGGCTGGAGTGGCGAACCCGACGTCCACCGGCTCCCGCGTTCCGTGGTCTGGACCGGGTCTCCCCACAGCCCAAAGCCGGTTTCCCCGCGGCTCGACCGGACTGCGCTACAACATCCAGCAGAAAACCTCTGTAAGAAGAGGTTCCTGCGAGAAAACACAACCTAGTATGTATTCAAAACTTACCTGCAGGTTTAAACTTACCGCTGGCAGGAGTAAGTTGCGTTTCTGTCCCGTGCTTCGCCATTGCGGATGAAGTAATGACACTCATACGGACTGGCTGAACTTCTTCATGGAATCACTCACGTGACTCCGAAGTTAAATCTATCATACGTCTCGTTGTAACTAATACCTTCTAATCCAGCTAGCTTTCCGATAATCTGTTGTACCCTTTCAAAAGCCTCCACACCCTTCCTGTAACGGGGCGACCAGAACAACACACACTACGCCAAATGCAGTGCAGTGCAGTTCAGTTTCAGTATAATATATTGTCACGTGTTGCAATAAAAATGTTCCCAATGTTGAGCGAGTCCAGAACCATTGGCCGCAGTCTTAGAAAAAAAGGGAGGTCATTTACAAATAAATTTTTACAGGTTTTACAGGTTTACAAGATTAATTCCTGCAATGAGGGGATTGACATATGAGGAAAGGTTAAGTAGGCTGGAACTCTACTCTTTGGAGTTTAGAAGAATGAGAGGCGATCTCATTGAAACATATAAGATCGTGAGGGGCCTTGATCGGGTGGATGCACCGAGGATGTTCCCAATGATCGGGGAAACTAGAACTAGGGGACATAGTTGCAGAATAAGGGGGGGCTCTTTTAAAACTGAGATGAGGAAGAACTTCTTCACCCAGAGGGTGGTTAATTTATGGAATTCACTGCCCCAGGGAGCAGTGGAAGCAGAAACTTTAAATATATTTAAGACTAAAATAGATGGTTTTTTAGCTGCCAAGGGGATAAGGGGCTACGGGGAGAGGGCAGGGATATGGACCTAGGTATGGTTAGTATAGTAAGACCTGAGTGATCTCCTGGACAAGTGTCGATCGCCTGGATTGGGGTCGGAGAGGAATTTCCCGGATTTTTTTCCCGAATTGGACCTGGGTTTTTATCCGGTTTTTTGCCTCCCCCAGGAGATCACGAGGTTCTTGGGGTGGAGAGGGGTGATAGCGGTATAAAGGGGAGGGTAGTGTCTTGTGTTCTGTGTCTTGTGTCTACTGTTTGTGGGTAAGTGTGTCTGTTTAGTGTTCAGCCATGAGCGAGTGGCGGTGCGGGCTCGACGGGCCTGGTGGTCTACTCTCGCACCTACTTTCTATGTTTCTATGTTTCTATTTATGACTGAGGTGAGGAAACACTTTTTTCACCCAGAGTGTTGTGAATTTATGGAATTCCCTGGATTTTAGAGAGAGTTAGATAGAGCAGAGTTAGATAAAGCTCTAGGGGCTAGTGGAGTCAAGGGATATGGGGAGAAGGAAGGCACGATTTATGGATATGGGACGGTCAGCCATCATCGCAATGAATGGCGGTGCTGACTCGAAGGGCCGAATGGCCTCCAACAGCACATATTGTCTATGTTTCTATGTTTTGCGCAGTACAGTTAAATTACAGCTTTTGTTGCATGCATTCCAGTCAGCAGAAAGAAACTACCAAGGCAACTTAAAGGTGCAGCATAACCTCCAGACCATTCTGCCCAATGTACAGGAAGGAACTACAGATGTTGGTTTAAATTGAACACACACACATAATGTGGTAGTAACTCAGAGGGTCAGGCAGCATCATTCGAGAGAAGGAATGGGTGACGTTTCGGGTCGAGATCCTTCTTTGAGTTAGGGAAAAGGGAAGCGGGAGATATGGACGGCGAAGTAGTGATGAGTCAGTGTACTCCACCACAGATGTGGGGGGGGGGGGGTTGTACTGTCTGATAGTCACAGGGACAAATGATATGCAGTAGCGTTCTGTGCTGCATCTTGGCGGAACCAGTCTGTTGATAAAGGTACAAAGGGATAGGAGAGTATGGCCAAGTGAAATAAGAATCAATATGAAATGGCTTCAAAAATGGTGCAAGGGGGAGGGATTCAAATGTATTGGGCATTGGAACCAGTTCTGGGGGAGGTGGGACCAGTACAAACAGGACGCTCTGCACCTGGGCTGAAATGCAACCAATGTCCTTGGGAGAGTGTTTGCTAGTGCTGTCGGGGAGGATTTAAACTAATGTGGCAGGGGGGTGGGTGCAAGAGCAGAGAGGCAGAGGGGTGTAAAATGAGGGTAGAAGCAATAGGTAGCAAGGTGAAAAGTAAAAGTGGCAAGCAGACAAATCCAGGGCAAAAATTAAAATGGGCCACTTTTCAACATATTTGTATAAGGGGAAAGAGTGTTGTAAAACAAGCCTGAAGACTTTGTATCTTAATGCAAGGGGCATTCATAATAAGGTGGATGCGTTGAATGTGCAGATAGTTATTAATGAATATGATATAGTTGGGATCACGGAGACATGGCTCCAGGGTGACCAAGGCTGGGAGCTGCACATCCAGGGATATTCAATATTCAGGAGGGATAGACAGAAAGGAAAAGGAGGCGGGGTAGCGTTGCTGGTTAGAGAGGAGATTAACGCAATAGTTCAAGTTCAAGTGAGTTTATTGTCATGTGTCCCTGTATAGCACAATGAAATTATTGCTTTGCTTCAGCATACAGAACACAGTAGGCATTTGCTACAACACAGATAAGTGTGTCCATATACCATAATATAAATATATACACACATGAATAAATAAACTGATCGTTCAAATAACAGAAAATTGATTATTAATAATCAGAGTTTTATCCGAGCCAGGTTTAATAGCCTGATGGTTGTGGGGAAGTAGCTATTCCTGAACCTGGTTGTTGCAGTCTTCAGGCTCCTGTACCTTCTACCTGAAGGTAGCAGGGAGATGAGTGTGTGGCCCGGATGGTGTGGGTCTTTGATGTTACTGCCAGCCTTTTTGAGGCAGCGACTGCGATAAATCCCCTCGATGGAAGGAAGGTCAGAGCCGATGATGGACTGGGCTGTGTTTACTACTTTTTGCAGTCTTTTCCTCTCCAGGGCGCTCAAATTGCCGAACCAAGCCACGATGCAACCGGTCAACATGCTCTCTACTGTGCACCTGTAGAAGTTAGAGAGAGTCATCCTTGACAAACCGACTATCCGTAAACTTCTCAGGAAGTAGAGGGGCTGATGAGCTTTCTTGATAATTGCATTAGTGTTCTCGGACCAGGAAAGATCTTCAGAGATGTGCACGCCCAGGAATTTGAAGCTCTAGACCTTTTCAACCATCGACCTGTTGATATAAATGGGGCTGTGGGTCACCCTCCTACTCCTTCCAAAGTCCACAATCAGTTCCTTGGTTTTGCTGGTGTTGAGGGCCAGGTTATTGCGCCGGCACCATATGGACAGTTGCTCGATGTCTCTTCTATACTCTGACTCGTCCCCATCAGTGATACGTCCCACAACAGTGGTGTCGTCAGCGAACTTGATGATGGAGTTCGCACTGAGACAGGCTATGCAGTCATGAGTATAGAGTGAGTACAGCAGGGGGCTGAGCACGTAGACTTGAGGTGCTCCCGTGCTGATTGTTATCGAGGCTGACACATTTACACCAATACGAACAGACTGTGGTCTGTGAATGAGGAAGTCGAGAATCCAATTGCAGAGGGATGCGCAGAGATCCAGTTCTGCGAGTTTGGTAACCAGCTTAGATGGGATGATTGTGTTAAATGCCGAGCTGTAATCTATGAATAACAGCCTGACATATTAGTTTTTGTTGTCCAAGTGGTCCAGAGCGGAGTGGAGGGCCAGCGAGATCGCATCCACCGTTGATCTGTTGTTGCGGTAGGCGAACTGCAGTGGGTCCAGGTTTTTGTCGAGGTAGGAGTTGATTTGCCCCATGATCAACATCTCAAAGCACTTCATCACCACCGGCGTTAGTGCCACTGGTCGATAGTCATTGAGGCACATCACCTTACTCTTCTTGGGCAATGGTATAATTGATGCCTTTTTAGAGCAGGTGGGGAACCTCAGACCTCAGAAGTGAGAGGTTGAAAATGTCCGTAAAAACTCCCGCCAGTTGGTCCGCACACGTTTTTAGAACACGACCGGGTATACCATCAGGTCCAGGTGCTTTTCCAATAGAAAGGAAGTACATTAGCTTGGAGGACGTGGAATCGATATGGGTAGAGCTGCGAAACACTAAGGGGCAGAAAACGCTAGAGGGAGTTGTGTACAATCCACCTAACAGCAGTAGTGGAGTTGGGGATGGCATCAAACAGGAAATTAGAAATGCGTGCTACAAAGGTAAAACAGTTATAAAGGGTGACTTCAATCTACATATAGATTGGGTGAATCAAATTGGCAGTGATGCTGAGGAAGAGGATATCTTGGAATGTATGCGGGATAGTTTTCTAAACCAACATGTAGAGGAACCAACGAGAGAACAGGCTATTCTAGACTGGGTATTGAGTAAAGAGGAAGGGTTAGTTAGCAGTCTTGTTATGCGTGGCCCCTTGGGCAAGAGTGACCATAATATGGTTGGGTTATTCATTAGGATGGAGAGTGATATTGTTAATTCAGAAACAATGGTCCTGAACTTAAAAAAAGGTGACTTTGAGGGTTTGAGACGTGAATTGGCTAAGATAGGCTGGCAAATGATTCTTAAAGGGTTGGCGGTGGATATGCAATGGAAGTCATTTAAAAACTGCATGGATGAACTACAACAATTGTTCATCCCAGTTTGGCAAAGGAATAAATCAGGGAAGGTAGTGCATCCGTGAATAACAAGGGAAATCAGGGATAGTATCAAAACAAAAGATGAAGCGTACAAATTAGCCAGAAAAAGCAGCCTGCCAGAAAACTGGGAGAAATTCAGAGTCCAGCAGAGGAGGACAAAAGGCTTAATTAGGAAAGGGAAAACAGATCATGAAAGAAAACGGGCAGGGAACATAAAGATTGACTGCAAAAGTATTTATAGACATGTGAAGAGGAAAAGATTAGTTAAAACTAATGTAAGTGCCTTGCAGTCAGAAACAGGCGAATTGATCATGGGGCACAAGGACCTGGCAGACCAATTGAATAACTACTTTGGTTCTGTCTTCACTAAGGAATAGATAAATCCACAGGGCCAGATAAGTTGCATCCCAGAGTACTTAAGGAAGTAGCCCCAGAAATAGTGGACGCATTAGTGTAGTAGTTCCTGAAGACAGGAGGGTAGCTAATGTAACCCCGCTTTTTAAAGAGGGAGGGAGAGAGAAAACGTGGAATTACAGACCAGTTAGTCTAACATCGGTGGTGGGGTAAATTCTGGAGTCATTTATTAAAGATGGGATAGCAGCACATTTGGAAAGTGGTGAATTCATTGGACAAAGTCAGCATGGATTTATGAAAGGTAAATCATGTCTGACGAATCTTATAGAATTTTTCGAGGATGTAACTAGTAGAGTTATATGATTATATGGTTATAGAGTGGATAGTGTTATATGGTTATAGAGTGGATAAGGGAGAACCAGTGGATGTGTTATATCTGGAGTTTCAGAAGGCTTTCGACAAGGTCCCGCATAGGATATCAGTATGCAAACTTAAAGCACACGGTATTGGGGGTGCAGTATTGATGTGTATAGAGAATGGCTGGCAGACAGGAAGCAAAGAGTAGGAGTAAACGGGTCCTTTTCAGAGTGGTAGGCAGTGGCTAGTAGGGTACCGCAAGGCTCAGTGCTGGGACCCCAGCAATTTTCAATACATATTAATGATCTGGATGTGGGAATTGATTGTAACATCTCCAAGTTTGCGGATGACACGAAGCTGGTGGGCAGTGTTAGCTGTGAGGAGGATGCTAGGAGGCTGCAAGGTGACTTGGATAGGCTGGGTGAGTGGGCAAATACATGGCTGATGCAGAATAATGTGGATAAATGTGAGGTTATCCACTTTGGTGGCAAAAACAGGAAGTATACTATTATGTGAATGGTGGCCGATTAGGAAAAGGGGGGATGCAACGAGACCTGGTTGTCTGGGTACACCAATCATTGAAAGTAGGAATGCAGGTGCAGCAGGCAGTGAAGAAACCAAATGGTATGTTAGCATTCATAGCAAAAGGATTTGAGTATAAGTGCAGGGAGGTTCTACTGGAGTATTGCGTACATTTTGATCTCCTAATCGGAGGAAAGACATTCTTGCCATAGAGGGAGTACATAGAAGGTTCACCAGACTAATTCCTGGGATGGCAGGACTTTCATATGAAGAAAGACTGGATACGCTTGTACACGCTAGAATTAGAAGATTTAGAGGATGTTATATAAACTTACAAAATTGTTAAGGGGTTGGACAGGCTAGATGCAGGAAGATTATTCCCGATGTTGGGGAAGTCCAGAATTAGGGGGTCACAGTTTAAGAATAAGAGGGAAGTCTTTTAGGACCGAGATGAGAAAATCTTTTTTTTACCCCGTGAGTGGTGAATCTGTGGAACTCTCTGCCACAGAAGGTGGTTGAGGCCAATTCATTGGCTATATTTAAGAGGGAGTTAGATGTGGCCCTTGTGTCTAAAAGGATCAGGGGGTATAGAGAGAAGACAGGGATGGGATATTGAGTTGGATGATCAGCCATGATCATATCGAATGGTGGTGCAGGCTCGAAGGAATGAGTTTGAGGCTCAGTCTGAGATTGTTTCATATGATATTGTGGGGTTACAGAGACATGGCTGCAGGAGGATCGGGACATGTAACTGGATATTCAGAATATCCAGATGAGGTGGGGTAGCTCTGTTGGCGAGGGATTAATTTCAGTCCCTTGCGTGGGTTGACATGGGGACTGACGATGTAGAGTCACTGTGCATAGAACTGAGAAAATGTAAAAAGGTAAGAAGACACTAACGGGAGTCATCTACACGCCCCCAAACAGTAGCCTGCTTATAGGATGCAAGTTGCAGCATGTAACAAAGATAACCAAGGTGGTTATGGGAGATTGCAATATGCAGGTATACTGGAAAAATCAGGCTGGTTCTGGACCTCAAGAAGTGAGTTTGTAGAGTGTTTCCAAGATGGATTCTTAGTGCAGCTTGTACGGGAGCCTACAAGAGAGAAGACATTGCTGGAATTAATTTTGTCTAATGAACTCAAGCAAATGGAACCAGTAGGTGTTGGTGAACATAATATGATAAATTTCAATCTGCATTTGAGAGTGAAAACGTTAAATCAGAAGTGTCAGTGTTGCAGTCGAACAAAGGGGACAATGAAGGCATGAGAGAGGAGCTGGCCAAAATCAACTGGAAAACGAAACTAGCAGGAATGATGGTGGAAATGCAATGGCAGGAATGTCTGGATATAAGCCGAAAGGTGCAGAATCATTTCGTTCCAAAGAGGGAGAAATATTCTAAGGGGAGTAAGAGACAGTCGTGAATGACAAAGGAAGTTAGGGATGAAATGAAACTAACGGTATGGGTGTATAACATTGTAAAGAGTAGCAGGAAGCCAGAGGATTGGGAACTTTTGTCAAAGGACAACAGTGGGTAACAATAAGGCAATAGGGCAGTACGAACGTAACCCGGCCAAAAAGTTAAAGGGCAGTAAAAGCTTTGTTTGGTACAGTGCACTCAGAAATTATTCAGACCTCTACACTTTTTCCACATTTTGTTACGTTACAGCCTTATTTTAAAATGGACTAAAATATATATTTTTTTATCATCTGTCTACACACAATACCTCAGAATAAAGAAGCGAAAAAAAAGCGTTTAGACAATTTTGCAACGTAATTTTTAAAAATATCACATTCACATAAGTATCCAGACCTTTTACTATGACACAAAATTGAGCATAAGTTCATCCTGTTTCCATTGATTATCCTTAAGATGTTTCTACAACCAGTGGTAAATTAAATTGATTGGACATAATTTGGAAAGGCACACCTGTCTATATAAGGTCCCACAATTGACAGTGCATATCAGAGCAAAGACCGAGTCATGAAGACGAAATAATTGTCCGTAGACCTCCGTGACAGGTTGTGTCGAGACACAGATCAGGGGAAGGGTATAAAACAATTTCTGCAGCATTGCAGGTCCTGAAGAGCACAGTGGCCTCCGTCATTCTTAAATGGAAGAACTTTGGAACCACCAGGACACTTCATACAGCTGCCCGCTCGGCCAAATTGATCAATCAGCGTAGAAGGGCCTTGGTCAGGGAGGTGACCAAGAACCCGGTGGTCACTCTGATAGAGCTCCAAAGTTCCTCTGTGGAGATGGGGGAACCTTCGAGAAGGACAGCAATATATGCAACACCCCACTAATCAGGCCTTTATGGTAGTGTGGCCAGACGGAAGCCAATCCTCAGTAAAAGGCACATGACAACCCACTTGGAGTTTGCCAAAAGGCACCTAAACAAGATTCTCTAGTCTGACGAAACTAATATTGAACTCTTTGGCCTGAGTGCCAAGCGTCACCTCTGAAGGAAACCAGGCACCGCTCATCGCCTGGCCAATAAGCATGGTGGTGGCAGCATCATGCTGTGGGGATGTTTTTCAGCGGCAGGAACTGGGAGACTAGTCAGGATCAAAGGAAAAATAAAAGGAACAAAGTACTATGCTCCATGATGAAAACTTGCTCCAGAGCGTTCTGGACCTCAGACTGGGACGGAGGATCACCTTCCAAAAGAACAATGGCCCTAAGCACACAGCCAAGATAAGGCAGGAGTGGCTTCGTGACAAGTCTGTGAATGGTATTGAGTGGTCCAATCAGACATCTCTGGAGGGACCTGAAAATAGCTGTGCATCTACGCTCCCCATCCAACCTGACAGAACTCGAGAGGATTGCGAGAAATTACACAAATACAGGTGTGCCAAGCATGTAGTGTCATACCCAAGAAGACTTGAGGCTCTAATCACTGCCAAAGGTGCCTCATCTAAGTACTTAGTAAAGGGTCTGATATGGCGGTTCCTGGGGTGTAGGCCACTTACTGGTTCATCCCCCTCGGCACTTGATGGACAGACCCGGGGGCGGCTTCCAGCTACGAAGATAAGAGCAGGGATTTTTTGCGCGACACCAGTTTTCTGTCTCTCACCGAAACAGAGAGTTATGTGCTGTGAGCATTAAAGCCTCTACAGAATTTACCTGGCTTCTCGCCGGACAACCGGTCGGACATCCGCCTGCAGCTTACCAGCGACCTTTCACCGACATGCAGTCGGTGGGCGAGCGCGCCGATCAACTTTGTATGGCGCGTCAGCAGCCCCTGGATGCACTGGATATCCTCCCGACCGCGCCGGGCAGCGCACAGCAGGTCGGTGCTTCAATTGACAGCGTCTCCGCCGCGCCGCATTTCCCTCCGCGGCGGGATCCGGCCGTCAATATCGCCAAATGCCATTTCGGGGTGGTGTCCAGTGATTTCCTTGACAACCACATAAGTCTGCAGGGTGCGGTTCCGCTCCTGGCCAAGGTAGACGCTGTGCGCCCTTTTCCACGACCAGCCACCGTGAGGGGCCTCCAGGAATTTGTCGGCATCACAGAAACATAGAAACATAAAAACATAGAAACATAGAAAATAGGTGTAGGAGTAGGCCATTCGGCCTTTCCTGCCTGCACCGCCATTCAATATGATCATGGCTGATCATCCAACTCAGTATCCTGTACCTACCTTCTCTCCATACCCCCTGATCCCATTCGCCACAAGGGCCACATCTAACTCCCTCTTCAAAGTAGGCAAAGAACTGGCCTCAACTACCTTCTTTGGCAGAGAATTCCACAGATTCACCACTCTCTGAGTCTGATTTTCTCATCTAGGTCCTAAAAATCATCGCCGTAATCGTCAAACTGTCACCCCTTCTTCTGGCCTTCCCAACATCGGGAACAATCTTCCTGCATCTAGCCTGTCCAGCCTCATAAGGATTTTGTAAGTTTCCATAACATCCCCCTCAATCTCCTAAATTCTAGCGAGTACAAGCCGAGTCTGTCCAGTCTCTCTTCACATGAAATTCCTGCCATCCCAGGAATCAGTCTGGTGAACCTTCTCTGTACTCCCTCTAAGAGAAGAATGTAGTTCCTCAGATTAGGAGAACAAAACTGAACGCAATACTCCAGGTGTGGTCTCACCAAGACCCTGTACTAATGCAGTAGAATATCCCTGCTCTTATACTCAAATCATTTTGCTATGAATGCTAACATACCATTCGATTTCATCACTGCCTGCTGCACCTGCATGCCTACTTTCAATGACTGGTGCAACATGACACCCAGGTCCCGTTGCATCTCCCCTTTTCCTAGTCGGCCACCATTCAGGTAACAGTCTATTTTCCTGTTTTTGCCACCAAAGTGGATAACCTCACATTTATCCACATTATAATGCATCTGCCATGCATTTGCCCACTCACCCAACCTATCCAAGTCACCGTGCAGCCTCCTAGCATCCTCCTCACAGCTAACACTGCCCCCCACCTTCGTATCATCGGCAAACTTGGATATGTGGCATTCAATGCCCTCATCTAAATCATTAATATATATTGTAAATAGCTGGGGTCCCAGCACTCAGCCTTGCGGAACCCCACTACTCACAGCGTGCAATTCTGAAAAGGACCCGTCTACTCCTACTCTTTGCTTCGTATCTGCCAGCCAGTTCTCTATCCGCATCAATACTGAACCCCCAATACAGTGTGCTTTATGTTTACACACTAATCTCTTATGTGGGACCTTTTCGAAAGCCTTCTGAAAGTCCAGATATAACACATCCACTGGTTCTCCCTTATCCACTCTACTAGTTCCATCCTCGAAAAATTATATGAGTTTCATCAGACATGATTTACTTTTCATAAATCCATGCTGACTTTGTCCAATGATTTCACCACTTTCCAAATGTGCTGCTATCACATCTTTAATAACTGACTCTAGCATTTTCCCCACTACCGATGTTAGACTAACTGGTCTGCAGTTCCCCGTTTTCTTTCTCCCTCACTTTTTAAAAAGTGGGGTTACATTAGCTACACTCCAATCCTCAGGAACTACTCCAGAATCTAAGGGTTTTGAAAAATTATCACTAATGCATCCACTATTTCTGGGGCTACTTCCTTAAGTACTCTGGGATGGAGCCTATCCGGCCCTGGGGATTTATCGGCCTTTAATCCTTTCAATTTACCTAACACCTCTTCCCGGCGAACCTGGATTTCACTCAGTTTCTACATCTCATTTGACGACCGGTCCCCTGCTATTTTCGGCAAACTATTTATGTCTTCCTCAGTGACATAAACCAATTTTCTTTCATAATCTATTTTCCTTTTCCTAATGAAACCCTTTGTCCTCCTCTGCTGGACTCTGAATTTCTCCCAGTCCTCTGGTAGGCTGCTTTTTCTGGCTAATTTTTATCCTTTATCTTTTGTTTTGATACTATCCCTGATTTCCGTTGTTACCCACGGATGCACTACTTTCCCTGGTTTATTATTTTGCCAAACTGGGATGAACAATTGTTGTAGTTCATCCATGCAGTCTTTAAATGCGTTCCATTGCATTTCCACCGTCCACCCTTTCAGAATCAATGCCCATCTCTTGACCCATTCACGTCTCATACCCTCAAAGTTACCTTTCTTTATGTTCAGGACCCTTGTTTCTGAATTAACAATGTCAATTATCATCCTAATGAAGAACTCAACCATATTATGGTCACTCTTGCCCAAGGGGCCACATACAACTAGACTGCTAACTAACCCTTCCACATTACTCAATACACAGTCTAGAATAGCCTGCTATCTCGTTGGTTTAGAAAACGATCCCGCATACATTCCAAGAAATCCTCTTCCTCAGCACCCTGCCAATTTGATTCACCCAATCTATATGTAGATTGAAGTCACCCATTATAGCTGCTTTATCTTTGTTGCACGTATTTCTAATTTCCTGTTTGATGCCATCCCCAACTCGACTACTACTGTTAGGTGGCCTGTACACAACTCCCACTAGCGTTTTCTGCCCCTTAGTGTTAAGCAGCTCTACACATATCGATTCCGCATCCTCCAAGCTAATGTCCTTCCTTTCTATTGCGTTAATCTCCTCCCTAACCAGCAACGCTACCCCACCTCGTTTTCCTTTCTGTCTATCCCTCCTGAATATTTAATATCCATGGATGTTCAGCTCCCAGCCTTGGTCACCCTGGAGCCATTTATCCGTGATCCCAACTATATCATATTCATTAATGACTATTTGCACATTCAACTCATCAACCTTATCACGAATGCTCCTTGCATTGAGACACAGAGCCTTCAGGCTTCTTTTAAAACACTCTTACCCCTTACGTTGAAAAGTGGCCCTTTTTGATTTTTGCCCTTGATTTGTCTGCCTGCCACTTTTACTTTTCACCTTGCTACCTATTGCTTCTACCCTCATTGTACATCCCTCTGACTCTCTGCTCATGCACCCATCCCCCTGTCACATTAGCTTTCTACCACCGTTTTGTACCGTCCGCAGCCAGGAATCTGCGCCCGCGGTTTCACCTCATTTCGGGCAAATGAAAGGAGGTAGAATGGACTGACGAAGCGGTGGCGGCGTTCCACCACGCCAAAGAGGGCCTGGCTAGGGCCACGATACTCGTGCACCCACGGGCGGATGCACCAATCGGGCTGACGGTCGATGCTTCCGATGTTGCGGTTGGAGCGGTGCTAGAGCAGCTGATCGACGGGCATTGGTGGCCTCTGGCTTTCTTCAGCAGCAACGTCAGCGATGCACAGCAGCACTGCAGTGCCATTGACCGCGAGCTCCTCACTTCTGTTATTTTTTGGAGGGGCGGACGTTTACTGCTTACACGGACCACAGGCCCCACTCCTTTGCGTTCTCCAAGGTTTCTAACGGCAGCGGCAGTTGGCATTCATCTCTCAGTACACGACCTCCATTATTTCATCGTGGGCAAATACAACAGAGTAGCCGACGCCTTATCTCGTCCCGCGGTCAACGCTGTTTTGCAGGTGTCCGATGGCATTGACTATTCAGCCCTGGCTGCTACTCAGCTGACGGATGATGACATGTCCGCCTATCGTACTGCAGTTTCGGGCCTGCCGTTGTAGGATGTTCCATTTGGCCCCGGGAATGCGAGGCAGCTGTGCGACGTCTCGATTGGTCAACGGCGGCCCATCGTCCCCGTCGCCTGGCGGCGCAGAGTGCTCGTGATTTTACACGGGCTGGCCCACCCTTCCGTTCGGGTGATGACGGCCCTCGTGGCTTCCCATTTCATGTGGCGCGGATTGCGCAAACAGGTTGGGCATTGGGCGCGCACCTGCATCCCGTGCCAAACTGCCATGGTACAGCGGCATGTGTTGGCATCGCTCCAGGCGTTCCGCGTCCCACGCCAGCGGTTTGACCATTTCCACGTGGACATCTTGGAGCCGCTGCCGCCTTCTCAGGGATTCACCTACCTTGTGACCATGGTTGACCGTTTCACGCGGTGGCCGGAAGCAGTTCCATTGGGAGACACCTCTGCGGCCATTTGTGCCCGTGCTATGACGGAACAATGGATTGCCCGATTCGGAGTTCCGCTGGACACTACATCCGACCGTGGGCCTCAGTTCACATCTGAAATGGGGTCGGCCATGGCTCGCCTACTCGGCGTTAACCTATCCGCAGGCGAACCTATCCGCAGGCGAACGGCCTGGTGGAGCATTTCCACCGCCAGCTCAAAGTTACCCTGAAGACTGGGCTTACGGGCCCGGATTGGGTCGACGCATTGCCGTGGGGTTTGCAGGGTGTCCGCACCGCGCCCAAAGAGGACTTCGCCACCTCGTCAGCTGAGTTGGTGGATGGGGCCCAGCTGACAGTGCCTGGTGAGTTCATACCATCAGCACAGGGCCAGGCGGAGCGGCCATCATCCGCCCTGCAATGGCTTCGACAGACGGTGGGCAAGCTGGCTGCGGTGGCGATGTCTCGGCACGATTCGTTCAGGCCGCACATTCCTTCCGCTCTCCAGGAATGCTCGTTTGTTTTCTTGCGTCGGGACGCGCAGCAGACGCCCCTTCAGCGGCCGTACGAAGGACCATTCAAGGTCCTCGAGTATGGCCCTTCCACTCTCGTTTTGGACATGGGGGGTCGTCGTGAGTCGGTCTCCGTTGCGCGTCTGAAGCCGTCACACGTGGACGTCAGCCAGCCGGTGCTACTTGCGCAAGTCACCCTGGGGGTCGCCCTACGTTCCGGTCCTTTCCGCAAACGCCCGCGCCGCCACCTTCGCCTGGCAGTGCGTCTCCAGTTCCTGCGCCTGCCATGGTGCGCACACGGGCTGGCCGTCCGCCTGTCCGTTTTGTGCCTCCGGTTCTTGGGGGGGGGGGGGGGCTGTGGCTGTTCCTGGGGAGTAGGCCACTCCCTGGTTCATCCCTCTGGGCACTTGATGGACAGGTCCGGGGCGGCTTCCAGCTACGAAGATAAGAGCAGGGATATTTGGCGCGAGACCAGTTTTCTGTCTCTCACCGAAGCGGAGAGTAACGTTGCCAGGCTCCTCGCATTCATTCCGGGCTCTCTCATGCACCCGCTACACTGAATGCTTATATAAATGTGATATTTCAGATATTTCTTTTAAATATTTCTGAACACCTGTTTCCGCTTTTTTATTATGGGATATTGTGTGTAGATTGATTAAAAAAATAATTTAATCCATTTGAGAATAAGGCTGTAACGTCATAAAATGTGGAAAAAGTTAAAAGGTCTGAATACGTTCTGAATGCACTGTATGTTAAGAGAAAGGGATTAGTAAAGACAAATGTGGGTCCCTTGAAGGCAGAAACGGGTGAAGTTATTATGGGAATAGCAGAAGAGTTGAACAGGTTATTTAGTTCTGTCTTCACTGAGGAAGACACAAACAATCTCCCAGATGTACAGGAGGATTTAGGGAGACAGAGTAACTGAAACAAATTTGTTTTAGGCGAGAAATAGTATTGGCTAGATTGATGAGACTGAAGACTGATAAATCCCCAGGGCCCGATGGTCTGCACCCCAGGGTACTCAAGCAGTTGCCTCGAGAAATCGTGGATGCATTGGTGATCATTTTCCAATGTTCAATAGATTCAGGATTGGTGCTTGTGGATTGGAGAGTTGCTAACGTTATCCAACCTTTCAAGAAAGGAGCGAGAGAGAAAACGGGGAATTATAGACCAGTTAGCCTGACATGGGCGGTAGGAAGATGCTGGAGTCAATTTTTAAAGAAGTAATACGGCGCAATTGGATAGCAGAAAAAAGGATTGGTCCAAGTCAGCATGGCGATATGAAGGGGAAATCCTCCTTGACTAATCTTCTGGAAGTTTTTGAGGATGTGACTGGTAAAATGGATAAAAGAAAGTCAGTAGATGTAGCGTATCTGGACTTTCAGAAACCCTTTGATAAGGTCCCACACAGGAGATTAATTGGAAAACTTAGAGCACATGGTATTGGGCGTAGGGTATTGACATAGATAAAGAATTGGTTGGCAGACAGGAAACAAAGGGTAGGATTAAACTGATCCCTGAGAAAATGTCAGGCAGTGGCGAGTGAAGTGCCGCAAGGCGCGGTGCTGGGGCCGTAACTATTTAAAATATATATTAATAATTTAGGTGTTGGAATTAAAAGTAACACGAGCAAATTTGCAGATGCACAAAACTGGGTGGCAGTGCGAATTTACGAAGGTTGTAGGGTGACCTGGACAGGTTGAGTGAGTGGGCAATGGATGCCACATGTAATGCAGATACATGTGAGGTTGTCCACTTTGGCGGTAAATACAAGGAGGCAGATTATTATCTCAATGGTATCAGATTAGGAAATATATAAGTGCAACGAGACCTGGGTGTCCTTGTACACCAACCACTGAAAGTAAACATGCAGGTACAGGAGGCAGTGAAGAAAGCTAATGGCATGTTGGCCTTCATAACAAGATAATTTGAGTATAGGAGCAAAGAGGTCCTTATGCAGTTCTACAGGGCCCTGGTGAGACCACTTCTGGAGGATTGTGTGCAGTTTTGGCCTCCTAATTTGAGGATGAACATCCTTGCTGTTGAAGCAGTGCAGCGCAGGTTCACGAGGTTGATCCCCAGATTGGCGGGGCTGTCATATGAGGAAAGATTGGAAAGACTGGGTTTGTCTTTCACCTTTTCACCCAGACAGTTGTGAATTTATGGAATTCTCTGCCACAGAATGCATGAGAGGCGAATTCACTGGATGACTTTAAAAGAGTTGGATGGAGCTCTAGGGGCTAGCGGAATCAAGGGATATGGGGAGAATGCTGGCGCGGGTTACTGATTGTGTATGATCAGCCATGTTCACAATGAATGGTGGTGCTCGAAGGGCCAAAAGGCATCCTCCTGCACCTATTTCCTATGTTTCTATGTACTCCTCAGGTTAACCAGTGTGTCATGGAGGGGGTGAGCTGTATTGCCAAAGATAGTCTGCAGTTTGAGGAGCATCCTCTCCTCCAAGACCATCTCCAGGGGATCCAATTCCACCCCCAGAACAGAGACAGCCTTCTTGACGAGCTTGTTAATTCTGGTGGCATCTGCAGCCTTCGCCCTGTTACTCCAGCACACGACAGCGAAGAAGTTGGCACTAGCCTCTACCGATTGGTAGAATATCTTTAGCATCTTACTGCAGACGATAAAAGTGTGGAGCCTCCTCAGAAAGTACATACAGCTATGTCCCCTTTTATACAGTGCCGCAGGATTTCTGGACCAGTCCTGTTTACTGTCCAGGTAAACTCCAATGTACTTGTACTGCTCCGTAAACTACACATCCACACCATTGATGAAGACGGGGGACGGGGGTGTTCCTCTCTTCCTAAAATTCACCACTCGTCGTATTCGTCCATTCGTCTTATTGGTGTTACATATAACATATAACATATAACAATTACAGCACGGAAACAGGCCATCTCGACCCTTCTAGTCCGTGCCGAACACATAATCTCCCCTAGTCCCATATACCTGCGCTCAGACCATAACCCTCCATTCCTTTCCCATCCATATAACTATCCAGTTTATTTTTAAATGATAAAAACGAACCTGCCTCCACCACCTTCACTGGAAGCTCATTCCACACAGCCACCACTCTCTGAGTAAAGAAGTTCCCCCTCGTGTTACCCCTAAACTTCAGTCCCTTAATTCTCAAGTCATGTCCCCTTGTTTGAATCGTCCCTACTCTCAGTGGGAAAAGCTTTTCCACGTCAACTCTGTCTATCCCTCTCATCATTTTAAAAACCTCTATCAAGTCCCCCCTTAACCTTCTGCGCTCCAAAGAATAAAGCCCTAACTTGTTCAACCTTTCTCTGTAACTTAGTTGCTGAAACCCAGGCAACATTCTAGTAAATCTCCTCTGTACTCTCTCTATTTTGTTGACATCCTTCCTATAATTAGGCGACCAAAATTGTACACCATACTCCAGAATTGGCCTCACCAATGCCTTGTACAATTTTAACATTACATCCCAACTTCTATACTCAATGCTCTGATTTATAAAGGCCAGCACACCAAAAGCTTTCTTTACCACCCTATCTACATGAGATTCCACTTTCAGGGAACTGTGCACAGTTATTCCCAGATCCCTCTGTTCACCTACATTCTTCAATTCACTACCATTTACCATGTACGTCCTATTTTGATTTGTCCTGCCAAGATGTAGCACCTCACACTTATCAGCATTAAACTCCATCTGCCATCTTTCAGCCCACTCTTCCAACTGGCATAAATCTCTCTGTAGACTTTGAAACTCTACCTCATTACCCACAACCCCACCTATCTTAGTATCATCTGCATACTTACTAATCCAATTTACCACACCATCGTCCAGATCATTGATGTACATGACAAACAACAGTGGACCCAACACAGATCCCTGTGGCACCCCACTCGTCACTGGCCTCCAACCTGACAAACAACCATCCACCATTACTCTCTGACATCTCCCATTCAGCCACTGTTGAATCCATCTTGCTACTCCACCATTAATACCCAACCATTGAACCTTCTTAACCAACCTTCCATGAGGAACCTTGTCAAAGGCCTTATTGAAGTCCATATACACAACATCCACTGCTTTACCCTCATCAATTTCCCGAGTAACATCTTCAAAAAATTCAAGAAGATTAGTTAAACATGACCTTCCAGGCACAAATCCGTGTTGACTGTTCCTAATCAGACCCTGTTCATCCAGATGCTTATATATAGTCTCTCCCCTGTGGGGGCCCTGTGTTGCTCACCACCATGTCAGAGACACAGTTATGTAGCCTGATGTAATGTGGTCGTCCACTCAGGTCATTAGTGATCCCGGACACCAATGGTGCATCCACCCGCAACTTTGTCAGTTTGCACTCTTGCAGTGCAGATTGTATTGTGTTAAAGACACTGGAGAAGTGAAACATCTGCAGTTGGAAAGTAACTAGATAGTTTGTACAGGGATTTGGATAGGCAATGGGTGATCACGGTTAGTCAGCATGGTTTTGTGCATGGGAGGTTGTGTCACGAATCTGATTGAGTTTATTGAAAACGTGACCAAAAAGGTTAATGAGGACAGAGCTGTAGATGTTGTGTACATGGATTTCAGTTAGGGATTCGACAACGTTCTGCGTGGTAGGCCGCTCTGGAAGTATAGGTCGCATGGGATACAAGGAGAGACTGCTTCATGGAAGGAAGCAGAGGGTGATTGTGGACGTGTGCTTATCCGACTGGAGGCCTGTGACTAGTGGTATGAGTCAGGGTTCGGTGCTGGGCCCATTACTGTTTGCCAACTCAAGTCAAGTCAAGTCAAGTCAAGTCAGTTTATTTGTTACATACACATATGAGATGTGCAGTGAAATGAAAAGTGGCAATGCTTGAGGATTGCGCAAAAAACCCTACAAGACAGCAATCTTAACAGCAACTACAAAACAGCAAAAAACAGCTATTTTAAAAAGACACAACACAACAGTAAATTGGTACAGTGAGTTAGTCCCTGGTGAGATTAGAGTTTACAGTCCTAATGGCCTCTGGGGCCTCCCTATTTTCACAGCATGACAGTTGAGGCGTTTGCCTGACCGTAGAAGCTGGAACAGTCTGTCGCTGGGGTGGAAGAGGTCCCACACAATGTTGCTGGCTCTGGATCTGCACCTTCTGATGTATAGTTCCTGCAGAGGGGCGAGTGTAGTTCCCATAGTGCGTTCGGCCGAGCGCACTACTCTCTGCAGAGCCTTCTTGTCCTGGGCAGAACGTTCCCAAACCAGATCGTGATGTTTCCGGACAAGAAGCTTTCTACAGCCGCTGAGTAGATGCACTGGAGGATCCTCAGAGAGACTCTGAATTTCCTCAGCTGCCTGAGGTGGCAAAGGCGCTGCCTTGCCTTACTCACCAGTGCAGCAGCGTGTGATGACCATGTCAGATCCTCTGAGATGTGGACTCCCAGGTATGTAAAGCAGCTCACCCTATCCACAGTATCCCCATTTATCTTCAGTGGCGTGTGCGTCTTAGGATGTCGTGCCTTCCTAAAATCCACGATCAGCGCCTTCGTTTTTTTGACATTCAAGAGGAGGCTGTTGTCCTGACACCAGAGTGCCAGGTCAGCCACCTCTTCCTGGTAGGCCTTCTCATCGTTATCGGTTATTCAGGCCCACTTCCACAGTGTCATCAGCAAACTTGACGATGGAGTTGGAGCTGGCCACACAGTCATGTGTGTACAGGGAGTACAGTAGGGGGATGAGGACGCAACCCTGGCGGTATCAGTTGCTCAGGGTGAGGGATTTTGACGTACTTCCTCCCATCTTGACTACCTGGGGCCTGGCGGCGAGAAAGTGCAGGACCCAGGCACACAGGGGAGTGTTAAGTCCCAGTTCCAGCAGCTTCTCAGTAAGTCTGGTGGGGACTATCGCGTTGAATGCTGAACTGGTCAATGAACAGCATCCACATAGCCCCCCTTCTGGCTGTCAAGATGAGCGAGAGAGAGGTGTGCAGAACCCGGGAGACCGCAACGTCCGTGGATCTGTTCCGGCGGTATGCGAATTGTAACGGGTCCATGTTGCGAGGGAGGAAAGGGCAGATGCGTTTCTTGACCAGCCTCTCGAAGCATTTATTGACTACCGAGGTGAGGGCCACCGGTCGGTAGTCATTCAAACAAGCTGGAGAGGCATTCTTTGGTACAGGTATAATAGTGGATCTTTTGAAGCAGGTAGGGACCAAGGACTTGGCCAGGGAGAGGTTGAATATTGTAGTGAGCACCGGAGCTAGCTGAGTAGCAGAAGACTTAAGTACTCGCCCAGATATGCCATCTTGGCCTCCAGCTTTCCTCATGTTCACACATCAGAGCCCTCCTCACGTCGTGCTCGGACAACGAGAATGTGTGCACATCCCCAGCGGAGGACCTCGCTCCAGGCAGTTTGTCATCTACATCAATGATTTGGTGGAGAACAGACAGGGCAAGATTTGCAAGTTTGCTGATGATACAAAGGTGGGCGGTTTTGCAGACAGTGAAGATTGTTTAGAAATATTACAGCAGGATCTGGATTGATTCGCCTGGTGGGTTGAAGAATAGTTGATGGAATTTAATACAAAAAAATTGGTTGTTGTGTTTTGGGGCGTCTAACAATTGCAGGATCGACACAGTAAATGATATGCATCTGGGAAGTGTTATAGAGCAGGGTTTTCTAGAAGTGCAGGTCGAGTCGCAGGTCGATAAGGAAGTCAAAACGCTTTTGGCACTTTGACCTTCATCAGTCATAGTATTGAGTTTAGAATTTGGGATGTCAAGCGAGACCATACCCTTAAGATATCCCTGAAGACCATACCCTTAAGATATCCCTGAAGACAAAAACAGCACATAATAGACAAATATTTACCTCACTCAGAAATAAAGTTACTAAAGAAATTAGGAATGCTAAGGCAAACTTTTTTATTAATGTAATAAGCAACGCGAGAGGTAATGCTAGGAGATTTGGACAAACATAAGGAAATTAACTGGAAATAATATCATCAACAAGAACATTAGAGAGTTGCAACTAAATGAAAGTCTGACAAATGATCCAAATGAGATTGCAACGACCTTTAATACGTATTTTATAGATTCTGTGAAGAACTTAACTCATATTTCCTGTTCTGCAGTCCGATATGCTATGCCGCTGAACACTGCTTCTCCAGTTCTTATTTTGAATGACGTGTCTCAGCCATAGGTTGACAGGATTATCTGTGGTCTTAAAAATTCAAAAGCCAAAGATGCCTTTGGTATGGATACAATGTTTCTTAAAGCACATAAGCAGTCACTCATTGCTCCAATTACCAGCATCATAAACAAGTCCATAAACGAATGTGTTTTCCCAAATTCTTGGAAATCTGCAGTAATAACTCCCATTTTAAAATCAGGAGACCCCACCATAATTAGTAATTATAGACCAATAAGCATTCTCCCGGCAATTTCTAAAATAGCTGAAAAATGGGTTGTAGAACAGATAATTAAACATTTAAACAATAGTCCATATGCACTAAACCCAATGCAGCTTGGCTTCAGAAAATATCACTCCACTGAGACGGCACTTTGCTTCCTTTTGGAAAATATGAAGTCCAAAATTGATGCAGGTGGTGTTATAGGAGCTGTTTTTCTTGATTTACGAAAAGCCTTTGATACTGTGAACCATCAGATCTTGATGACCAAACTGTCCTATTTTAACCTTTGAGCACGATGAAATGGATTGAGTCATATATGGTACAGAGAGAACAATGTGTTAGAGTGCATAACAGTAAATCTGCAACTTCTAAAAACCCTCTTGGTGTACCTCAAGGTTCAATCTTGGGACCGTTATTATTCAGTCTGTACATTAATGATTTACCAAGTAGATGTCCATCAAATGTGACTTGCCAGATATATGCTGACGATGCAGTTGTGTATGTACATGCCAAAAGCAGACATCAAGCTGCACACGACCTATCAGCTGCTATGATTAATGTGTCAAACTGGTTGCAGTTTTCTGATTTGCATCTAAATTTGTCAAAGACTGTCTGTATGTTTTTCTCCAAAAAGGCAAGTACTGGTGCAGATCCGGATGGGTTTGTTCATGGAACAAAACGTAAAATTGTAAAGGAGTTTAAATATTTAGGAATCGTGATTGACTCACAACTCGGTTTTAAACAACAGGTAAAAAGAACAGTGAATTTAATTAAATTTAATTTGTCTAATATTAGGAATAATTTAACTACTGATTCGGCTAAATTATATTTTAATGCTATGATTATGCCATACATGACCTACGGTATAACGACTTGGTCATTGGCATGTAAGACCACGATAAAGCCTGTTGAAATTGCTTACAAACAAGCCTTAAAAACTCTTGATAAAAAGCCCAGAATGTACCATTACTGCAGCATCCTTATAAAATTTGATCTGCTGAGCTGGGAAAATGTAATAAATTATTCGGACTCAATTTTAGTTTATAAAATCATCCATGGACTAGCCCCACATCCGTTAAAAGAATTTATAAAGAAGAACATAAATAGGTCGACAAGAGCAGCATCCAGGGGTGATTGTGTTGTCCCGTTTAAGAAAAGTGTATTTGGCCAGACAGTATTTTCCTATAGAGCGTCGCATACCTGGAACGCGATCCCCTGCTTCATACGGGATCTGCCAACCATCACCACATTTACAAAACAACTCAAAAAATGGTTACTGGAAAATCAAACCTGTATTCATAATCAACCGTAATATAATCATCTGGCTGTCTTTTATTGTTACTTTTTAACTTTATTGTCTGTTTTGTTATGTTTTTATTTGTCTTTTGTTTTGTTTTGATTCTTTTCTTATGGATTGAATGTGTTGTGATGTGTTAACCTGGTTTACCAGAGGGACTACAGATGGAAATTAGCCTATAGCTATAATCTTGCGTATTGCATGCAAATGTTTATAAATATGCACTGTCCTTAATAAAAACATCTAAAAAAAAAAAAAACTAAAAAAAAAAAGTTGCCGTTGTATAAGACGTTGGTGAAACCACATTTAGAGTATTGTGTTCAGTTTTGTGCACCATGTTGTAGGAAAGGTATTGTCAAGCTTGAAAGGGTTCAGAGAAGATTTACGAGGATGTTGCCAGGACTAGAGGATCTGAGCTATAGGGAGAGGCTGGGTCTCTAGTCCTTGGAGTGCAGGAGGATGAGGGGTGATCTTATAGAGGTGTATACAATCATGAGTGGAATAAATCGGGGAGCTGCACAGAATATCTTTCCCAGAGTCGAGGAAACGACAAACATTGACATAGGTCAAGGTGAAGGGGAAAATCTAATAGGAACTTTTTCACACATGGGGTAGTGGGTGTTTGGATCAAGCTACCTGAGGAGGTAGTTGAGGCTTAGACTATCCCAATGTTCAAGAAACATTTAGACAGGCGCATGGATAGGACAATATGGACCAAAGGTAGGACTAGTGTAGCTGAGACATGTTGGCAGGTTTCGGCAAGTTGAGTCGAAGGGCCCGTTTCCCCACTGCATTACACTACATCTCTATGGTTATAGTTACGGATAGGGATAGAGAGAGCTCACGTGTTAAAATGATATACTGGGGGAAAGCCAACACTAAGGGTATGAGAGAATGTCTCGCTCATGTTGATTGGGGCAGGTTGTTTACGAGGAAAGAAACATCAGCCAAGTGGTCTGTTTTTAAATGTGTGATGACAACGGCACAGGATATGCACGTCCCTATTACAGTGAAGGTCAAGGCAGGCAAACATAAGGAAGCTTGGCGGACGAGAGAATAGAGGCTTTGGTTAACAATAAAAAAGGAAGCGTCGAACAGGCATAAGCAGCTGTGGGTGAGTTTCGGTAACTCAGGAACAAAGTAACAAAAACAGAAGGGCAAAAAGTGGCAGGAGATAGCTCTGCAGATAGCATAAAGGACAAACGCAAGGTGTTTTGTTGTAAATACGTAAGGGGGAAACGGGTAATCAGAGAAAAAAGGTGACCCCTTAGGAATGAGTGCGGTCAACTGTGTGTGGAGCCACAGGAGATGGGCAAGGTTCTCAGTGAGTATTTCTCCTCTGTATCTATTGCGGGGAAAGGAGCTGAAGGTACTATCGTGGATAAACAAATCTCCAGGGCCTAATTAGATATATACGAGGACATTGTGGGAAACCAGAGGGGAAATTAAGGGAGGCCTGGTTGAAATTTACGAGTCGTCTTTAAATACAGGAGAGGTGCCGGAAGACTAGAGGGTGGCGAAAGTTGTGCCTCTATTCAAGAAGTGAGTTTAACATCTGTTGTTGAAAAATTACTAGACGGTATTCTGAGGGATAGGATATACAGGCATTTAGACGGACAAGGGCTGTTTCGGCATAGTCAGCATAGCTTTCTACGTGGGAAGCCATGTCTCACAAATCTGAAGACATTTTTGAATACGTGACCATAAAGGTCGATGAGGGCAGAGGTGTCGATGTTGTATATATGGACCAGTAAAGCATTCAACATGGTTCCTCTTTTCAGGCTGCTATGGAAGGTTAGAACGCATGGGATCCAAGGAGAGATAGCTGAATAGATAGCAAATTGGCTTCCTGAAAGGAAGCAAAGGGTGGTGGAGGAAGGTGACTTGTGGTGTGCTTCAGGTTTCGGTGCTGAGCCCATGAACTGAGCCCATCTATATCAATGATTTGGATGAGAACATACACGGCAAGATTAGCAAGTTTGCAGTTGATGCAAAAGTGGATGGTTTTACAGATAGTGAAAACGGTTGTGAAAAATTGGAGCAGGAATTTGAGCAATTGGCCAAGTGGGCTGATGGTATTAATGAAGAAAAGTGTGAGGTGTTACATTTTGGGAAGTATATCATGGACAGGACTGACACAGTGAATGGTCGGGCTCTGGGTAGTGTTGCATAGTTCCATGAAGGTGGAGTTGCAGGTAAATCAGGTGGTTAAACACGCTATAGGCACATTGCTCTTCATCAGTCAGCGAAAGAAGTTGGGAAGTGCAGGAGGATGAGGGGTGATCTAATTGAGCTGTATAAATTCATGAGAGAAATAGATTGGGTAGATTGCACATAATGTCTTGCCCACAGTAGGTGTACTGAGGATCAGAGGACATAGGTTTAATGTGTAGGGGAAAATATTTAATAGGAATCTGGGGGGGGGGGGGGGTAACTTTTTCACACAAAGGGTGGTGGAACAAGCTGCCTAAGGAGGTATTTGAGACAGGAACTATCCCAACATAAGAAGACGTACGGATAGGAAAGGTTTGGAGGGTATGGACCAAATGTTGCCAGATGGGACAGTGTTGCTGGGACATTGTTGGCCGACGTGGGCAAGTTGGTCTGAAGGGCATGTTTCCACACTGTATCACCCTATGACTCTACGACTCTATGACCTGCTCAGCCTTGATGGTCATGTGCGACAAAGAAAGGGCAGAGGAATTGGTCCAAGGGAGAGAGTCTGTCGGGATGCAAGAGGGGAGGTGGGCAAAAACCCCTCCATCAATCCGCTAAAAACAGGTTTAGCTTGTTGTCCCAGGCCTGATTGCTTTCCCTCCCCAAGGCCACTGGTCAATCAACAGTTTGTAATGTTCTTCATACCGCACCACACGTCCCTCATGGTGTTCCGCTGGTTTCAGCTCCAGCTTCTTGCTGTAGTGGTCCTTGCCCTGTCTCACCTACAGACCTGTCTGTGACCGTTTCACATCTTCCCTGTCATCATTCCTAAAAGCTATCTTCTTCTGCCAGAGCAGGGCCTTAATGTCACAGTAAGCCAGGGCTTGTTGTTGGGGAACAATTGTACAGTCTCCTCAGGGACAGGTTATCCACACATAACTTTATCTAACTGGTAAGATTGATAATCAATGTCATCTCCGTGGGGACTACAGATTGCGTCCCTCTGACCTCCTTCTCGCTTATCTTGTGTTCACAAGCAGCCTCTGAACCATTGGGTTTCACCTGGGTAGACAGTCGGATCTTTCCAGTGGCGGAAGGGCTATGGAGCAGTAAGCCTCTTAAACATTGGCATACGGCAGGTCCAATGTTTTCCTATCCCTGTCGGGACAGTCAATAATCTGAGTAAAAGTGGGTAGGGTAGCGTCCAAAGTCGCGTGGTTGAAGTGCCCTGAGACTGTAATGAAAGTAATGAAAGGACGCTGTGGTGCTGTGTTTGGAGTCTCGGCCTGGCTGTATGGGTGGCCGTGGCTGGCGAGCGGAGGGATGTAAACGGCTACCACAATGGCGTGTTAAGGGCCTGTCCCACTTACGCGACCTTGGCTCGCAAATTACACGACCTCGTGGTCGCTTGAGGCGTACGGGCCGATCCCACTTAGAAGCGCGGAGGGGTATGGAGTTGTGCGAGGCTGGTCCAGACATCACACGAGTCTCCGAAATTCCTGCAGTGACCGAAATGTTTGCGCGCCAACGGCCTGTCGGCCGGCGTACGCACGCAGGCGCATTGCGGTCGTACGCAGCGTCTTGACGTCGTACGCAGCGATTTCTCGGCGTCCGCAGCGTCTTGACGGCATATGCCTAGCGCGTGGCGTTGCGTGATGACGTCACCTCCCGACGCCGTGCGACGCCTATATTCAGTCGGCCCGCCTCCTGCCCAGCTGATTTGGAAGCATGAGGGCTGCTGCTAACAGAGGTCTCTGTTGCTGTTCCAGCAATGCCGTCTGCATCTCTTCCATGATGATCATGGAATTGCAGCCAGCAACACCCCTTTATATACGTAAATGACGTCACACGCGAACTTAGCGCAAACTTCGCGCGACCTCTGCTTCCTGTTGGTCGCGCCAAACGCACGCAACCGCATGCAAGTGGGACATGCCCTTCAGAATCTCCCGGCATATTGTATGAACGGAGACCACATCCATGAGTTCAATGTCCGGGCTACATAGAAGCTCCTTAACAGTGATGTGACCAGGGTTGCAGCATTTGTTGTGAACGAGAATAGCAAGTCCCCCAGCTTAACACTTGCCACTCTCTCTGCAGACCCTGTGTGAAAACCGTCCACACCCGCGTTGGACTCAGGGACTCGCTCTGAGTACTCGCAAGGGATTCATTTACATTGTTATACACTTATACAAAGCCAATCAACCTACAAACCTGTACTTCTTTGTAGTGTGCGAGGAAACCGGAGATCTCGGAGAAAACCCCACACAGGTCACGGGGGGATCCTGCAAACTGCGTACAGGCAAGCCCCCGAAGTCAGGATCGAACGCGGGTCTTTGGCGATGTAAGGCAGTAGCTCTGCCGCTACGCCGGCCGGTTGTTGCCACTTTCAAGATTCTATGAACCTGGACTGCAATATTCCTTTGTATATCACCGGTGTAAAGCGTCTTGCCATCAACCGCATATCTTCCCCTTACATTCGACAGCTCAAATTGAAACGCGTCACACTTGCTCCGAAAAAACCCCATCTGCCATTTCTCCACCTATTTCTATAACTCCCCTCCTCTTACTGAAAGGATTGTTTATGTGCTGTACTCCATGAGAAACCTCACAGAGACATCGCCTCGGTGTCAGTGTTGGAGCCCCGCACTTTGTGAGTGAACTTGCTGATGGATCGTCACATTATGATGGGCAGGGGGCAAATGTGATACAAGATTCTAACCCTCCTCTCCCATTCCATTGTTTACAGATTCCCCTGGTCACGTAACTAAGACAGAGGTATGACCGTGCCAAGAATTCCGTGACCTACAACTCCACTTCCTAACTCATCCTCATGAACCAACGGAGACAACTGTAACTCTGTAAACTACGAGAAAATAAACCTATCTACCATTACAACCCAGCTCCAGCGTATTCTTGAATTGTTGGTGACCAGTCATAAATTATTTCCCGAGTATTGCTGAGTCCCTCGATTGATAAACAAAGGAAAGAGTACCAGCCTCCGAATCAAAGGCATTTGGGTTCAGGTCAATGGGCAGAGAATTGAGACAACCCGTGCAGGGGCGATGGAGCGCCGCACTGTGGGAGGAGCGGTAATTAGAGGGCGCCGCACTGTGGGAGAGGCAGAATGAGGGAGAACCGCACTGTAGGAGCAGCGTTCCTGAGGTCACACCGCACTGTAGGAGGGTCGGTATTGGGCGAGCGCCGCACTCCAGGAAGGGCAGTAATGAGTGAATATCGCATTATGGGGGGAGGCAGAACTGAGGTAGTGTCAGTACTGATGTACTGTCGTGCTGTGGGAGAGAGGTAGTAATGAGGGAGTGCCGCATTACGGGAGGGGCAGTACTAGTACTGAGCGTGTGTCACACTGTGGAAGGGGCAGCATCGTACTGTAGGAGGAAAGTATATCAACCTCTTTCGCTGGGTCATCAAAACAAAGGATGTCTCTGGAAAGCGGGTACGTGGCCCATATCGATCTGAGCAGCTCCTGTCTATATACCTGTCCTAAGGTATTTTACGTCACAATTGTATCTGTTTCTATAGTTTCCCCTGGCGTTGCATTCGAGTTCCCGGTCACCATTCGAGTGAAATGGTTGTCTTTGAGATAAAGCTGTCACCTCTCACCTGTAGTTTTGGAATCGTCTACCCCTGGAAAAGACTGTGAGCGTTGATGTTCTCCATGTATCTCATGATCTTGTTACCTCAATATTGCCGTTCCTCGCCCTCCTACACTCCCGAGAAGAGAGTGCCAGTCCTTTCTCTATAAACAAAGCCAGTAAAAACACGTCACATCTTCACGAGTCTCATATGCACCCTTTCCAGCGTCGTGGCATATTTCTTACATCTGGACGACGAGAACACACACAGTACTCCAAGTGTGGTCTCACCAGTGACTTGTACAGCTGCGTCATGGCGTCCCAACGTACTCGACACCCTTCGTAATGAAGACAACCCTGTCAAATGCCTTCTTCACCACTCTGGCCATCTGTCTCGGCACTTTCTGAGAATAATGCACCTGTATTTCCAAACATCCCTGTTCTGTCACACTCTCCAGGGCTCTGAGGTTTTACTGTGCATTCTCCACCGAACTCTGGATAGACTTTCAGTGATAGTTCAAACATCAACGGAAAATAATTTATCGTGTACCGCTGAAGAAAATGATCTAGATAATCAAGATCGTTGTAATTCTTGATGACCTTCTTCACTGTCTAAAAAGCCAACTATTTTAATGTAATCTTCAAACTTATTCAACCTTCTCTGTACACTTTCATTAAGACCGTACACACAGATGTGAAACTGTCCCTGCTACCAAAAACATCGGTACACCACGGGACATTAAGTCCTACACCGGAAGTGGCGGCGCTGGGAACGGCTGCGGCTCGCCTGCAGTCCGTTTGTCTTTACTTTTTTGTGTTGTTTTTTTTCGTTTTGTCTAGTTGTGTTTTTGGTTTTTAGGTTGTGTTTATGTGGGGGGGGGGGGTGGTTGAAACGGGGCTTGCTGTCTTTCCCTTGGGGGGAATACGACTTTTTCGTCGTATCCCCCCTCTCTGCCTCCGTCTGCGCTGAGGCCTAATGGCGGAGCTGGCGACATCGGGACTCCGGAGGCAGCCTGTCAGGACTTGCCCTGGGTTCGCTCCCATGAGGGCGGCCCAGCTCGGGGCTGGAACTGCGCTCTCGTGAGGACGGCCTGACGAGGGGCCGAGTCTCTCCCGTGAGGGGTTGTGGCACTCCCGTCGGAGTGACCCAGCCCGAGGGAGGTACGGCACTCCCGTCGGAGTGGCCCAGCCCGAGGGAGGTACGGCACTCCCGTCGGAGTGGCCCAGCCCGAGGGAGGAACGGCACTCCCATCGGAGTGGCCCAGCCCGAGGGAGGAACGGCACTCCCGTCGGAGTGGCCCAGCCCGAGGGAGGAACGGCACTCACGTGAGGGCGATCCGGCTCGGGGCTGGAACGGTGCTCCGGTGGCTGGGACGGCGTTCTGGCGGCGGTGACCTGGGTCCGGGGTTGAGCCGCGGGCCAGCGGCTGCGTCCGTTGGACTGGAGGGCGGCAGCTTCGACCACCCCGGGCCGCGGTGTTTGAGCCGGCCCGTTGCGGGGTTCGGTGAGCCGCGGGACTGTTTGTATCATCGCCCGGTGGGGAATCGACTCAGCGCAGAGGGAGAAGAGGAGGGAAGAGACTGCAGCCCTATGATTTTTGCCTCCACCACAGTGAGGTGCTTGGAGGACTCACTGTGGTGGTGTTAATTTGCGTTTATTGTTGTTATTATGGTATGATGTATGTATGACTGCAGGCACGAAATTTCGTTCAGACCGTAAGGTCTGAATGACAATAAAGGCATTAAATTCAATTCAATTCAATGCTTCCTACGTAAGGGGTGCCATTACCTTTCCCGAGTTACGAAGTCTTCAGAACTGTAGGTGCTGACTAATACCAGATATACAATAAGTGCTGGCGTAACGAGGGATCACTGGGGCAGGTAGAATCTCTCAGATCTTTGGAGTCAGAAGGCGAGTCCCAATCCGAAATGTTGAGGGACAGCCGCATTATGGGAGGGGCAGTACTGAGGGAACGATGCACTCGATTTCGAAAGTCTCAATCCTTGTTCCATTTTATACAGTCAATATTTGGGCTCGGCGATGTAGAGAAGGCCGTATCGGGAGCACTGAATGCAGTTGTTGAGATTGGAGGGGTGCAGGTAAATCTCTGTCAATGCTGGAAGGGCTATTTAGGTCCCTGTCTGGAGATTAGGAAGAAGCAATATGGACAATTTCGTGAGGCTCCACTTGGCATAGTACGAGCAGTTTTTGTCACACTGCTCTAGGATTGATGCCATTGCGCTGCCAACCATCAAGGGAAGATTTACGAGGATGCTGCCTGGGCTCGAGAGCCTGAGCTATGGTGAAAGATTGGGCAGGGTGGGACTATTCCTTGGAGCGCGGCAGGCTGTGATCTTATAAAGTTGTATAAAATCATCACAATCACAATAGTACTTTATTAGCTAAGTATGTTTTGCAACATACGAGGGGAATAGTTAGGGCGAATGCACAGTCCTTTACCCAGAGTAGGGGAATCATGAAATAGAGGACAGAGATATGAGGGGAAACATCTAATAGGAACCTGAGATGCAAACATTTCGCACAGAAGGTGGTGGGTATATGGAACACGCTGCCAGAGAAGATAGTTGAGGCAGATATTTTAATAACATTTATAGAGTCACTAGACTGTTGGGTCCCATGTTCACACGGGAGGGCTGGTCCCCCGACGCAATCTTCCACCTCTCCACCAATTCCAATATTGGCGGGCAGTGGGGGTGGGGGGGGGGGGGGATTCTGGATCGCTTGTATGGGTGTTGTTGGCTGCAGGGATTACTGGTCTCCAGAGGGCTATTATGGACATTGTGGGCCAAATTGATTCTTGGGGTGGCAGCTCAGACCCTCAAGCCTGATGTGCTGGCAGCTCACTCACGGCTGGTGGGCTGGCAGTTGACTCACGGCTATTCCTTGAAATTCCATTTCAAGCAGAGTGCAAGGCCACCAAATTCAAATCCATGTTCCTACCATTTCAAGCAGGGTGCATGGCCATCAAATTCAAGTGCAGTATCTCACCTCTTCGAGCAGGATGCAAGGCCGCAAAATTCAAGTGCAGTTTCATACCACTTCAGCAGGGTGCAAGGCCACCAAATTCAGGTTCAGTTTCCTACCACTTTAAGCAGGGTGCAAGGCCACCGAATTCAAGTGCAGTTTCAAACCACTTCAAGCAGGGTGCAATGCCACCAAATTCAAGTGCAGTTTCAAACCACTTCAACCAGGGTGCAATGTCACCAAATTCAAGTGCAGTTTCATATCATTTCAAGGAGGGCGCAAGGCCACCAAATTCAAATGCAGTTTCATACGATTTCATGCAATGTGCTAAGACACCACATTCAAATGCAGTTTCATACCATTGCAGGAAGTGTGCAAGGCCACCACATTCAAATGCAGTTTGATACCATTTCTAGCAGCGTGAAACCACCAAAAAAACACGCAAAACAGTTTATTAGACATTCAGTGTGTTCAGTTGATTCACAGATCAGACAGAGTCGTGACCTCTCCCTCCCCCATCATGCTGAGACTGAGCCACACCCACACTTCCGAGTTTTATTATCACTTCCCCTCCCACCGGAAAAGGTGTGGCCTTCATGGCGTGATTGACGGGGGAGAAATTCTCAACATTTTAAAAACACTAATAACACTTTTATTTATCATTGATGGGAAGAATCCTCTGCACCTGACGAGCACAGGGGGGACTGATTAAGATGGCCAAAAATCATAGCCATAGGTGGTAGCGTTTTTATCAAAAATCAATATAGTGCAAACAGGAAGTTGTCAAGTTTGGACAAACAACCATTTGCAGTGCCTTTTTACTTCAACCCAAAACCCTCAAATAAACATTTGCAGTGGCTTTTTACTTCATCCCAAACCACCCAACAACCATTTGCAGTGCCTTTTTACTTCAAACCAAACCCCCTAAACAACCATTTGCAATGCCTTTTTTCTTCAACACAATCCCCCTAAAACAACCATTTGCAGTGCCTTTTTACTTCAACCCATCCCCCGAAACAACCTTTTGCAGTGCCGTTTTACTTCACCCCAAAACCCCCAAACAACCATTTAGAGACATATAAACATAGAAATTAGGTGCAGGAGTAGGCCATTCAGCCCTTCGAGCCTGCACCGCCATTCAATATGATCATGGCTGATCATCCAACTCAGTATCCCGTACCTGCCTTCTCTCCATACCCTCTGATCCATTTAGCCACAAGGGCCACATCTAACTCCCTCTTAAATATAGCTAATGAACTGGCCTCAACTACCTTCTGTGGCAGAGAATTCCAGAGATTCACCACTCTCCGCGTGAAAAATGTTTTTCTCATCTCTGTCCTAAAAGGTTTCCCCCTTATCCTTAAACTGTGACCACTTGTTCTGGACTTCCCCAACATCGGGAACAATCTTCCTGCATCTAGCCTGTACAACCCCTTAAGAATTTTGTAAGTTTCTATAAGATCCCCCCTCAATCTTCTAAATTCTAACGAGTACAAGCCGAGTCTATCCAGTCTTTCTTCATATGAAAGTCCTGACATCCCAGGAATCAGTCTGGTGAACCTTCTCTGTACTCCCTCTATGGCAAGAATATCTTTCCTCAGATTAGGAGACCAAAACTGTACGCAAGACATCATTTGCAGTGCCTTTTTACTTCAACCCAAAGCCCACAAACAACCATTTGCAGTGCCCTTTTACTTCAACCCAAAGCCCACAAACAACCATTTGCAGTGCCCTTTTACTTCAACCCCCCCCCCCCCCCCCCCCCCCCCCCCATTAACCATTTGCAGTGCCTTTTTACTTCAAACCAAACCCAAACTGGACAACAATGTCCCAGCTGGGAGAGGGTAGGGCTGAAGATGTCCTAGTTGGGTCTGGCCAAGCTGGCCATCCGCGAATCAAGGCGCCAGACGGTGGAGGGCTCTACCCGAGCCGGCTGCCTGCCCCTTGTTCGTCTTGTATTATGGTGGTGTTTTGTTTTATTATATTTTAAATACTAATTTAATATTTGAATAAATATTCTCTCACGGTGTTGTACACCTCTATAAGAACCCCCTCATCCTCCTGCACTCCATGGAATAAGGACCCAGCCTACTTATCCTCTCACTATAGCTCACACCCTCTAGTCCTGGCAACATCCCCGTAAATCGTTTCTGAATCATAGAAACATAGAAATTAGGTGCAGGAGTAGGCCATTCGGCCCTTCGAGCCTGCACCGCCATTCAATATGATCATGGCTGATCATCCAACTCAGTATCCCGTACCTGCCTTCTCTCCATACCCTCTGATCCCCCTAGCCAAAAGGGCCACATCTAATTCCCTCTTAAATATAGCCAATGAACTGGCCTCAAATACCTTCTGTGGCAGTGAGTTCCAGAGATTCACCACTATCTGTGTGAAAAAAAGTTCTTCTCATCTCGGTTTTAAAGGATTTCCCCCTTATCCTTCAGCTGTGACCCCTTGTCCTGGACTTCCCCAACATCGGGAGCAATCTTCCTGCATCTAGCCTGTCCAACCCCTTAAGAATGTTATAAGTTTCTATCAGATCCCCTCTCAATCTCCTAAATTCTAGAGAGTATAAACCAAGTCTATCCAGTCTTTCTTCATAAGACAGTCCTGACATCCCAGGAATCAGTCTGGTGAACCTTCTCTGCACTCCCTCTATGGCAATAATGTCCTTCCTCAGATTTGGAGACCAAAACTGTACGCAATACTCCAGGTGAGGTCTCACCAAGACCCTGTACAACTGCAGTAGAACCTCCCTGCTCCTATACTCAAATCCTTTTGCTATGAAAGCTAACATACCATTCGCTTTCTTCACTGCCTGCTGCACCTGCATGCCTACTTTCATTGAATGGTGTACCATGACACCCAGGTCTCGCTGCATCTCCCCTTTTCCTAGTGGGCCACCATTTAGATAATAGTCTGCTTTCCTGTTTTTGCCAACAAAATGGATAACCTCACATTTATCCACATTATACTGCATCTGCCAAATATTTGCCCACTCACCCAGCCTATCCAAGTCACCTTGCAGTCTCCTAGCATCCTCCTCACAGCTAACACTGCCCCCCAGCTTAGTGTCATCCGCAAACTTGGAGATATTGCCTTCAATTCCCTCATCCAGATCATTAATATATATTGTAAATAACTGGGGTCCCAGCACTGAGCCTTGCGGTACCCCACTAGTCACTGCCTGCCATTGTGAAAAGGACCCGTTTACACCTACTCTTTGCTTCCTGTTTGCCAGCCAGTTCTCTATCCACATCAATACTGAACCCCCAATGCCGTGTGCTTTAAGTTTGTATACTAATCTCTTATGTGGGACCTTGTCGAAAGCCTTCTGGAAATCCAGATACACCACATCCACTGGTTCTCCCCTATCCACGCTACTAGTTACATCCTCGAAAAATTCTATAAGATTCGTCAGACATGATTTACCTTTTGTAAATCCATGCTGACTTTGTCCAATGATTTCACCACTTTCCAAATGTGCTGCTATCCCATCTTTAATAACTGACTCTAGCAGTTTCCCCACTACCGATGTTAGACTAACTCGTCTGTAATTCCCCGTTTTCTCTCTCCCTCCCTTCTTAAAAAGTGGGGTTACGTTTGCTACCCGCCAATCCTCAGGAACTACTCCAGAATCTAAAGAGTTTTGAAAGATTATTACTAATGCATCCACTATTTCTGGAGCTACTTCCTTAAGTACTCTGGGATGCAGCCTATCTGGCCCTGGGGATTTATCGGCCTTTAATCCATTCAATTTACCCAACACCACTTCCCGGCTAACCTGGATTTCACTCAATTCCTCCAACTCCTTTGACCCGCGGTCCCCTGCTATTTCCGGCAGATTATTTATGTATTCTTTAGTGAAGACGGAACCAAAGTAGTTATTCAATTGGTCCGCCATATCCTTGTTCCCCATGATCAACTCACCTGTTTCTGACTGCAAGGGACCTACATTTGTTTTAACTAATCTCTTTCTTTTCACATATCTATAAAAACTTTTGCAGTCAGTTTTTATGTTCCCTGGCAGTTTTCTTTCATAATCTATTTTTCCTTTCCTAATTAAGCCCTTTGTCCTCCTCTGCTGGTCTCTGAATTTCTCCCAGTCCTCCGGTATGCTGCTTTTTCCGGCTAATTTGTACGCATCATCCTTCGCTTTGATACTATCCCTGATTTCCCTTGTTATCCACGGATGTACTACCTTCCCTGATTTATTCTTTTGCCAAACTGGGATGAACAATTTTTGTAATTCAACCATGCAGTCTTTAAATGTCTTCCATTGCATGTCCACCGTCAACCCTTTTAGAATTAATTGCCAGTCAATTTTGGCCAATTCACGTCTCATACCCTCAAAGCTACCTTTCTTTAAGTTCAGAACCATTGTTTCTGAATAAACAATGTCACTCTCCATCCTAATGAAGAACTCAACCATATTATGGTCACTCTTGCCCAAGGGGGCGCGTACAACAAGACTGCTAACTAACCCAGTGTTCAAAAAGGAACTGCAGATGCTGGAATATCGAAGGTACACAAAATTGCTGGGGAAACTCAGCGGGTGCAGCAGCATCTATGGAGCGAAGGAAATAGGCGACGTTTCGGGCCGAACCCCTTCTTCAGACTCAGACTAACCCTTCCTCATTACCCAGTCTAAAATAGCCTGCTCTCTCGTTGGTTCCTCTACATGTTGATTTAGATAACTATCCCGCATACATTCCAAGAAATCCTCTTCCTCAGCACCGCTGCCAATTTGATTCACCCAATCTATATGTAGATTGAAGTCACCCATTATAACGGTTTTGCCTTTGTCGCACGCATTTCTAATTTCCTGTTTGATACCATCTCCAACTTCACTACTACTGTTAGGTGGCCTGTACACAACACCCACCAGCGTTTTCTGCCCCTTAGTGTTTCGCAGCTCTACCCATACCGATTCCACATCCTCCAAACCAATGTCCTTCCTTTCCATTGCGTTAATCTCCTCTCTAATCAGCAACGCTACCCCACCTCCTTTTCCTTTCTCTCTATCCCTCCTGAATATTGAATATGCCTGGATGTTCAGCTCCCAGCCTTGGTCACCCTGGAGCCATGTCTCCGTGATCCCAACTATATCATAGTCATTATTAGCTATCTGCACATTCAACTCATCCACCTTATTACGAATGCTCCTTGCATTGAGACACAAAGCCTTCAGGCTTGTTTTTACAACACTCTTACCCCTTATACAATTATGTTGAAAAGTGGCCCTTTTTGATTTTTGCCCTGGTTTTTTCTGCCTGCCACTTTTACTTTTCTCCTTGCTACCTATTGCTTCTACCCTCATTTTACACCCCTCTGTCTCTACGCTCACACATTTAAGAAAACCTTTCCCTTTAACGCCATCCTCCACTATCCCATTCGACACCCCACCAAGGGTGAAACCAATTCAGTTTAAAACCACCCGTGTAGCAGTGGCAAACCTGCATGCCAGAATGCTGGTCCCACACCTGTTAAGATGCAATCTGTCCCTTTTGTACAGTTCCCCCTTAACCCAAAACAGATCCCAGTGATCTAAGAATCTAAATCCCTGCCCCATGCACCAGTTCCTCAGCCACACGTTCAGGTCCCGTATCTCCCTGTTCCTGCTCTCGCCAGCACGAGGAACTGGAAGCAAACCGGAGATAACAACCCTGGAGGTCCTGCTTTTCAGCATTTTTCCGAGCTCTCTAAAGTCACGCTGCAGAATATTCATCCCCTTCTTTCCTACATAGTTTGTGCCGACATGCACTACCACTTCCGGATGTTCACCTTCGCCCTTGAGGATTTTCTGCACTCTGTCCGTGACATCCTGGATCCTGGCACCAGGAAGGCAGCACACCATCCTCGCATCCCGTCTGTTGCCGCAGAAACCCTTGTCCGTACCTCTCACAATGGAGTCTCCCACTACAATGGCGTTGCCTGCCTTAGGCCTTTTTGGTTTTGGCTCAGCAGCCTTATTCGCATCACAAGCCAGTCCGCCGCCCAGTGTAAACACCTCTTCTGTCCCGACAGTTTCTAAGTGGGTGAACCTGTTCACAAGAGGTACAACACCCGGGGAAGTTGGCATTCCATGCTTCCCTCCCGTTCTCACCGTCTCCCACCTTCTCTCTTCCAGTACCTTAGGTGTAACAATCGTACTGTAGGACTTGTCGAGGAACGACTCCGTTTCCCGGACGAACCGGAGGTCATCCACTTGCTTCTTAAGTTCCCCAACACGGCCCATTCAGGAGCTCTACCTGGATGCACTTCTCGCATTTGTAGCAGCCAGAGGCACCAGCGGTGTCCTTGACCTCCCACATACTGCAAGCATCGCACTGAATCAGCTTGCCTGACATCTCCTTCTTTCGTCTCTACCTCTCAAGCGTATAGTGCGTGGTCTCCTCTCCTCAGCCTCCTCGCCAAAGACTCTCGAGCCAAAGACTCACACTTTTCTCACAGGGCACTTCCCTCGCAAGGCCGCTCACTCACTGCCGCTCGCTAAGAGCCGTCTTGCTTAAATTGACTGATAAATTGCCTGATTTACCAATTTACAAACCAAATTCCTCAGTTTTCAACTGTTTTCCCGGCACTGACTCACTTCTCTCCTCCCACTTGGGCTAGAGCCAATCAGTCGTATCTCTTGCGAAACACCCGTTGCTGTTGCTCCCAAAACTACAGCAGTTCTGAGTAAAGTCTGCCTGTCCTTGGCCACTACTTTAACTGTTTTCACTTCTCTCCTCCCACTTGGGCTAGAGCCAATCAGTCGTATCTCTTGCTAATCTCCTGCTGTTGTTGCTCCCAAACCTACAGCATTTCTGAGTAAAGTCTGCCTGTCCTTGGCCTCAACTTTAACTGTTTTCACTTCTCTCCTCCCACTTGGGCTAGAGCCAATCAGTCGTATCTCTTGCTAGCTCCTGCTGCTGTTGCTCCCAAAGCTACAGCAGTTCTGAGTCCTTTCGACCTTGACAATATGTTTCCAAAAACATGAACTGAACCGATACTCAAAATGCAGTTTAAAAGACATTTAGACAGAGATATGGATCGGAAAGATGGAGTGGGATTTGGGCCAAAATCGGGAAATAGGACTAGTTTAAATGGGGCACCTTGGTCGGTATGAAGTTGGGCTGAAAGGTCAGTTTCCGTGCTGTATGACTAAATGGGGCAAGGAGAGCAAAGGTGATTGGAGTGGTGGGGAGGGTGAGGGATAGTGTTGAAGCAACGAGAATGAGGAAGACTCCATCCTCAGTAACGGGCACATGGGACGTCAGATGGGGACCACTTTGGCCATGCAGAGTGGAAGAAAGTGATTGGATTTATTTACAGCCAGAGGATTTTGGCAGGGTAGGCATTAATATAAAGGAAAGGAATCTTCAATTCTATAATTATACCCTGTTCTTTATAAACAAGACAAAAAAAACCCAAAAGACGTTATGCAAAACGTTTACAAATGTGGTTTCAAAGAATTACATTTCTCTGAATTACATTGCTTTCACTGGGTTAACTGAAAATGATCCAAGGGCCTAGGGTTTGCGATCTGCACGGAAACGGAGAACGCTGATGTTATAGAGTTTAGTTTGTTTAGTTTAGTGTAGTTTAGTGTAGTTTAGTTTCGAGCAGTTTAGTGTAGTTTAGTGTAGTTTAGTTTAGAGTAGTTTAGTGTAGTGTAGTTTAGTTTAGTGTGGTTTAGTGTAGTGTAGTTTAGTGTAATTTAGTTTAGTGTAGTTTAATTCAGTGTAGTTGAGTGTAGTTTAGTTTAGTTTGGTGTAGTGTAGTGTAGTGTAGTGTAGTTTAGTGTAGTGTATTTTTTTAGTTTAGTGTAATTTAGTGTAGTGTAGTTTAGTGTAGTTTAGTGTAGTGTAGTTTAGTGTAGTTTAGGTTAGATTAGTTTAGTGTAGTGTAGTTTAGTGTAGTTTAGTGTAGTTTAGTGTAGTTTAGTTTAGTTTAGTTTATTGTAGTTTAGTATAGTTCAGTATAGTTTAGTGTAGTTTAGTTTAATTTAGTGTAGTTTAATTTAGTGTAGTTTAGTGTATTTAGTAAATGTAATTTAGTTTAGTGTAGGTTAGTGTATTTAGAGTAGTTTAGTTTAGTGTAGTTTAGTTTAGTGTAGTTTAGTGTAGTTTAGTTTAGTGTAGTTTAGTTTAGTGTAGTTTAGTGTAGATTATTTTAGTTTTGTGCAGTTTAGTGTATTTAGTGTAGTTTAGTTTAGTGTAGTTTAGTTTAGTGTAGTGTACTTTAGTTAATGTAGTTTAATTTAGTTTATTTTAGTTTAGCTTAGTTCAGTTTAGTGTAGTCGAGTGTAGTTTAGTTTCGTGTAGTTTAGTTTAGTTTAGCGTAGTTTAGTGTAGTTAATATAGTTTAGTGTAGTGTAGTTTAGTTTAGTGTAGTTTAGTGTAGTTTGGTGTGGTTTAGTTTAGTGCAGTTTAGTGTAGTTTAGTGTAATTTAGTTTAGTGTAGTTTAGTTTAGTGTAGTTTAGTTTAGTGTAGTTTAGTTTAGTATAGTTTAGTGTAGTTTAGTGCAGTTTAGTGTAGTTTAGTGTAGTTTAGTTAAGTGTAGTTTAGTGTCGTTTAGTGTAGTTTAGTTTAGAGTAATTTAGTGTAGTTTTGTTTGGTGTAGTTTAGTGTAGTTCAGTGTAGTTTAGTTTAGTGTAGTTTAGTTTAATGTAGTTTATTGTAATTTAGTGTAGTTCAGTGTAGTTTAGTTTAGTGTAGTTTAGTTTAATGTAGTTTAGTGTAATTTAGTGTAGTTTAGTATCGTTAGGTTTAATGTAGTTTAGTGTAGTTTAATATAGTTTAGTTTAGTGTAGTGTAGTTTAGTGTAGTGTAGTTTAGTGTAGTTTAGTTTAGCGCAGTTTAATGTAGTTTATTTTAGTGTAGTTTAGTAAATGTAGTTTAGTTTAGTGTAGTGTAATTTAGTTTAGTGTTGTTTGGTTTAGTTTAGTTTAGTTTAGTTTAGAGTTGTTTCGTTTAGTTTAGTGTAGTTTAGTGTTGTTTAGTGTAGTTTAGTTTAGTGTTGTTTAGTGTAGTTCAGTGTTGTTTAATTTAGTGTTTTTTAATGTATAGTTTAGTTTAGTTTAGTGCAGTGTAGTTTATTGTAGTTTAGTTTAGTGCAGTTTAGTTTAGTTTAATTTTGTTTAGTGTAGTTTATGTAGTTTAGTTTAATTTATGTGTAGTTTAGTTTGGTATAGTTTAGTGTAGTTTAGTTTAGTGTAGTTTAGTTTGGCTTGGTGTAGTTTAGTGTAGTATAGTTTAGTGTAGTTTAGTGTACTTTGGTTTAGTTTAGTTTAGTGTAGTTTAGTTTAGTGTAGTTTAATGTAGTTTAATGTAAGTTAGTGTAGTTTAGTGTAGTTTAGTTTAGTGTATTTTTGTGTAGTGTAATTTATTGTAGTTTAGTGTAGTTTAGTTTAGTTTAATGTAGTTTCGTGTAGTTTAGTTTAGTGTAGTGTAGTTTAGTTTAGCGTAATTTAGTGTTGTTTTGTTTAGTTTAGTGTCGCTTAGAGTAGTTTTGTTTAGTTTAGTGTAGTTTAATTTAGCGTAATTTAGTTTAGTGTAGTTTAGTGTAGTTTAATTTAGTGTTGTTTAGTGTAGTTTAGTGAATTTTAGTTTAGTGTAGTTTAGTTTAGTTTAGTGTCGTTTTGTTTAGTTTAGTGTAGTTTAGTGTAGTTTGGTGTAGTTTAGTGTAGTTTAGTGAAGCTTAGTTTATTGTAGTTTAGTGTAGTTTGGTTTAGTTTAATGTAGTGTGGCGTTGTTTAGTTTAGAGGAGTGTAGTTTTGTTTAGTGTAGAGTATATAACCTTATAACCATATAACAATTTACAGCACGGAAACAGTTTATGTTAGTGTAGTTTAGTTAGGTTTAGTTTAGTGTCGTGCAAATTAGTGTGGTGTAGTTTAGTGTAATTTAGTTTAGTTTAGTGTAGTTCAGTTTAGTGTAGTTTAGTGTAGTTTAGTTTAGTGTAATTCAATGTAGTTTAGTTTAGTGTAGTTTAATTTAGTTTAGTGTAGTTTGTTTCAATGTAGTTTAGTTTAGTGTAGTTTAGTGTAGATTAGTGACGTTTGGTGTAGTTTAGTTTAGTGCAGTTTGGTGTAGTTTAGTAGTGTAGTTTAGTGTATTTATAGTGTAGTGTAGTGTAGTTTAGTGTTGTTTACTGTAGTATAGTCTAGTTTAGTGTAGCGTAGTTTAGTTTAGTGCAGTTTAGTTTAGGTTAGGTTAGTGTTGTTTTTTGTGTAGATTAGTGTAGTTTAGTGTAATTTAGTGTAGTTTAGTTTAGTGTAATTTAGTTTAGTTGTTTAGTGTAGATCAGTTTAGTTTAGTGTAGTTTAATGTAGTGTAGTTTAGTGTAGTTTAGTTTAGTGTAATGTAGTTAAGTTTAGTGTAGTGTAGTTTAGTTTAGTGTTGTTTGGTTTAGTTTAGTTTAGAGTTGTTCAGTTTAGTTTAGTTCAGTGTAGTTTAGTGTAGTTTAGTAGTTTAGTTTAGTGTAGTTTAGTGAGGTTTAGTTTAGTTTAGTATAATTTAGTTTAGTTCAGTTTAATGTAGTTTAATTTAGTGTAGTTTATTGTAGTTTAGTGTATTTTCGTGTAGTTCAGTTTAGTGTAGTTTAGTGTCGTTTAGTAGAGTTTAGTTTGGTGTAGTTTAAATTAGTTTAGTGTAATTTAGAGTAGTTTAGTGTCGTGTAGTTTAGTGTAGTTTATTTTAGTGTAGTTTAGTGTTGTTTAGATTAGTGGTTTCGTGTAGTTTAGTGTAGTTTAGTTTAATGTAGTTTAGTGTAGTTCAGTTTAGTGTAGTTTAGTGTAGTTTAATTTAGTGTAATTTAGTGTAGTTTAGTCAATGTAATTTGGTTTAGTGTAGTTTAATGTAGCTTAATTTAGTGTAGTTTAGTGTGGTGTAGTTTAGTGTAGTTTAGTTTAGTGTAGTTTAGTTTGTTTAGTTTAGTGTAGTTTAGTTTGTTTAGTTTAGTGTCGTTTAGTGTAGTTTAGTTTAGAGTAGTTTGGTGCAGTTTAGTTTAGTGTAGTTTGGTGTAGTTTAGTTTAATGTAGTTTACTGTAATTTAGTGTAGTTTCGTATCGTTAGGTTTAATGTAGTTTAGTGTAGTTTAGTGTAGTGTAGTTTAGTAAATGTAGTTTAGTGTAGTTTAGTGTAGTGTAGTTTACTTTAGTGTTGTTTGGTTTAGTTTAGTTTAGTTTAGAGTTGTTCAGTTTAGTTTAGTGTAGTTTAGTGAGGTTTAGTTTAGTTTAGTGTAGCTTAGTTTAGTTTAATTTAGTTTAGTTCAGTTTAATGTAGTTTAATTTAGTGTAGTTTATTGTAGTTTAGTGTATTTTCGTGTAGTTTAGTGTAGTTCAGTTTAGTGTAGTTTAGTGTCGTTTAGTTGAGTTTAGTTTAGAGTAGTTTGGTGTAGTTTAATTTAGTTTAATGTAGTTTAGTGTAATTTAGTGGAGTGTAATTTAGAGTAGTTTAGTGTCGTGTAGTTTAGTGTAGTTTATTTTAGTGTAGTTTAGTTTAGTGTTGTATAGTGTAGTTTAGTGTAGTGTAGATTAGTGTAGTTTAGTGTAATTTAGTGTAGTTTAGTGTAGTTTAGTTTAGTGTAATTTAGTTTAGTGTTGTTTAGTGTAGTGTTGTTTAGTGTAGTTTAGTGTAGTTCAGTTTAGTTTAGTGTAGTTTAATGTAGTTTAGTTTAGTGTAGTTTAGTTTAGTGTAGTTTAGCGTAGTTTAGTTTAATGTAGTTTAGTGTAGTTAAGTTTAGTTCAGTGTAGTTTAGTGTAGTTTAGTTTAGTGTAGTTTAGTTTAGTGTAGTTTAGTGAAGCTTATTTTATTGTAGTTTAGTGTAGTTTGGTTTAGTTCAATATAGTGTAGCGTCGTTTAGTTTAGAGTAGTTTAGTTTTGTTTAGTGTTGAGTATATAACCATATAACAATTTACAGCACGGAAACAGGCCATCTCGGCCCTACAAATTCGTGCCGAACACTTATTTTCCCCTAGTCGCATCTCCCTGCACTCAGACCATAACCCTCGATTTCTTTCCCATCCATATACCTATCCAATTTATTTTTTAAATGATAACGTCGAACCTGCCTCCACCACTTCCACTGGAAGCTCATTCCACATAGCTACCACTCCCTGAGTAAAGAAGTGCCCCCTCATGTTACCTCTATACTTCTGTCCCTTAATTCGGAAGTCATGTCCTCTTGTTTGGACTTCCCTACTCTCAATGGGAAAAGCTTATCCACGTCAACTCTGTCTATCCCTCTAAATGTGCGGTGAGTAATGCATTCAAAGTTTTTTCTATGAATGCGCGAAGTATAAGGAGCAAAGTGAATGAGTTTGAGGCTCAGTCTGAGATTGTTTGATATGACATTGTGGGGTTACAGAGACATGGCTGCAGGAGGATCAGGATTGATAGATTGATAGAATGTATTGCCACACAACCAGGGTCGGTGGAATTTTGGGATGTCAGCAGCGGTACAATAATAAAGAACACACAACCACAATAAAAAATATAACACAATCATCCACCACAGCATTCATCACTGTGTGGAAGGCACAGAAATTGGCCAGTCCTCCTCCATTTTCCCCCGTGGTCGGGACCTCCACACTCCGCAGCCATTACTGCGGGCGTCCAGATGGTAAGGGGCAAAGTCAAAGGCAAAGTTAGTCCAGGATCGGCTCTTCCCCACCGGAGATCGCGGCTTCAGGCTGGTGTAGGCCGCAGGCCGGCGGTCGAAGATTTAAGGTTCCCGCCGCGCCGCGCCGCAGACCGCAGGGCCGGTGGTCGAAGCTCCCCTCCAGGGGTGATGGTAAGTCCATGCTGGACCCGCGGTAGAAGTTGGCCGCGGGCCGGCAGTGATGGCTTCTTCTTCCCCCGGGTCCACAGGACATGTAACTGATTATTCAGAATATCCAGATGAGGTGGGGTAGCTCTGTTAGCGAGGGATGAAATACAGTCCCTTGCGAGGGCTGACATGGGGACTGACGATGTAGAGTCACTGTGGATAGAACTGAGGAAATGTAAAAAGGTAAGAAGACACTAATGGGAGTCATCTACACGCCCCCAAACAGTAACCTGGGTATAGGGTACAAGTTGCAGCAGGAGTTAAATTGGCATGTAACAAAGGTGGTTATGGGAGATTGCAATAAGCAGGTATACTGCAAAAATCAGGCTGGTTCTGGACCCCAAGAAGTGAGTTTGTAGAGTGCCTCCTAGATGGATTCTTAGTGCAGGTTGTACGGGAGCCTACCAGAGAGAAGACATTGCTGGATTTAGTTTTGTCTAATGAACTCAAGCAAATGGAACAGTAGGTGTTGGTGAACATAATATGATACATTTCAATCTGCAATTTGAGAGTGAGAACGTTAAATCAGTAGTGTCAGTGTTGCAGTTGAACAAAGAGGACAATGAAGGCATGAGAGAGGAGCTGGCCAAAATCAACTGGAAAACGAACCTAGCAGGAATGATGGTGGAAATGCAATGGCAGGAATGTCTGGGCATAAGCCAAAAGGTGCAGAATCATTTTGTTCCAAAGCGGGAGAAAGATTCTAAGGGGAGTAAGAGGCAGTCGTGGATGACAAAGGAAGTTAGGGATGAAATGAAACTAAAGGTATGGGTGTATAACTTTGCAAAGAGGAGCAGGAAGCCAGAGGATTGGTAACTTTTGTCAAAGGACAACAGTGGGTAACAATAAGGCAATACGGGAAGTACGAACGTAAGGCGGCCAAAAAGATAAAGAAGGATAGTAAAAGCTTCGTTTGGTACAGTGCATTCAGAAAGTATTTAGACCACTACACTTTTTCCACATTTTGTTACGTTACAGCCTTATTTTAAAATGGATTAAAATATGTTTTTTTATCATCTATCTACACTATACCTCAGAATAAAGAAGCGAAAAAAGGTGTTTAGACAATTTTGCAAAGTAATTAAAAAATATATCACATTTACATAAGTATCCAGACCTTTAACTATGACACAAAATTGAGCATCAGTTCATCCTGTTTCCATTGATTATCCTTAAGATGTTTCTACAACCAGTGATAAATTAAATTGATTGGACATAATTTGGAAAGGCACACCTGTCTATATAAGGTCCCACAATTGACAGTGCATATCAGAGCAAAGGCCGAGCCATGAAGACGAAAGAATTGTCCATAGACCTCCGAGACAGGTTGTGTCGAGACACAGATCAGGGGAAGGGTATAAAACAATGTCTGCAGCATTGCAGGTCCTGAAGAGCACAGTGGCCTCCGTCATTCTTAAATGGAAGAACTTTGGAACCACCAGGACACTTCATAGAGCTGGCCGCCCGGCCAAATTGATCATTCAAGGTAGAAGGGCCTTGGTCAGGGAGGTGACCAAGAACCCGGTGGTCACTCTGATAGAGCTCCAGAGTTCCTCTGTGGAGATAGGGGAACCTCCGAGAAGGACAGCTATATCTGCAGCACCCCACTAATCAGGCCTTTATGGTAGTGTGGCCAGACGGAAGCCAATCCTCAGTAAAAGGCACATGACAACCAACTTGGAGTTTGCCAAAAGACACCTAAACAAGATTCTCTACTCTGACGAAATTAAGATTGAACTCTTTGGCCTGAGTGCCAAGCGTCACCTCTGAAGGAAACCAGGCACCACTCATCACCTGGCCAATAAGCATGGTGGTGGCAGCATCATGCTGTGTGGATGTTTTTCAGCGGCAGGAACTGGGAGACTAGTCAGGATCAAAGGAAAGATAAAAGGAACAAAGTACAGTATGCTCCATGATGAAAACTTGCTCCAGAGCGTTCTGGACCTCAGACTGGAACGGAGGATCACCTTCCAAAAGAACAATGGCCCTAAGCACACAGCCAAGATAAGGCAGGAGTGGCTTCGTGACAAGTCTGTGAATGTCCTTGAGTGGTCCAACCAGACATCTCTGGAGGGACCTAAAAATAGCTGTGCATCTACACTCCCCAGCCAACCTGACAGAGCTCGAGAGGATTGCGAGAAATTACACAAATACAGGTGTGCCAAGCATGTAGTGTCATACCCAAGAAGACTTGAGGCTGTAATCACTGCCAAAGGTGCCTCATCTAAGTACTTAGTAAAGGGTCTGATATGGTGGTTCCTGGGGTGTAGGCCACTTACTGGTTCATCCCCCTCGGTACATGATGGACAGGTCCGGGGGCTGCTTCCAGCTAGGAAGATAAGAGCAGGGATTTTTTGCGCGACGCCAGTTTTCTGTCTCTCACCGAAACAGAGAGTTATGTGCTGTGAGCATTAAAGCCTCTACAGAATTTACCTGGCTTCTCGCCGGACAACCGGCCGGACATCCGCCTGCAGCTTACCAGCGACCTTTCACCGACATGCAGTCGGTGGGCGAGCGCGCCGATCAACTTTGGATGGCGCGTCAGCAGCCCCTGGATGCACTGGATATCCTCCCGATGGCGCCGGGCAGCGCAAAGCAGGTCGGTGCTTCAATTGACAGCGTCTCCGTCGCGCCGCATTTCCCTCCGCGGCGGGATCCGGCCAGCAGCTATGCCGTCGTCCCAGCGATCATGGCCTGGCCGTCAATATCGCCAAATGCCGTTTCGGGGTGGCGTCCAGTGATTTCCTGGACAACCACGTAACTCTGCAGGGTGCGGTTCCGCTCCTGGCCATGGTAGACGCTGTCCGCCCGTTTCCACGACCGGCCACCTTGAGGGACCTCCAGGAATTTGTCGGGATCACAGAAACATAGAAACATATAAACATAGAAAATAGGTGCAGTAGGCCATTCTGCCCATTCGTGCCTGCACCGCTATTCAATATGATCATGGCTGATCATCCAACTCAGTATCATGTACCTGCCTTCTCTCCACACCTCCGATCCCTTTAGCCACAAGGGCCACATCTAACTCCCTCTTCAAAATAGGCAAAGAACTGGCCTCAACTACCTTCTTTGGCAAAGAATTCCACAGATTCACCACTCTCTGTCTCTGATTTTCTCATCTCGGTCCTAAAACATAGAAACATAGAAATTAGGTGCAGGAGTAGGCCATTCGGCCCTTCGAGCCTGCACCGCCATTTAATATGATCATAGCTGATCATCCAACTCAGTATCCCGTCCCTGCCTTCTCTCCATACCCTCTGATCCCCTTAGCCACAAGGGCCACATCTAACTCCCTCTTAAATATAGCCAATGAACTGGCCTCGACTACCCTCTGTGGCAGAGAGTTCCAGAGTTTCGCCACTCTCTGTGTGAAAAAAGTTCTTCTCATCTCGGTTTTAAAGGATTTCCCCCTTATCCTGAAGCTATGACCCCTTGTCCTGGATTTCCCCAACATCAGGAGCAATCCTCCTGCATCTAGCCTGTCCAACCCCTTAAGAGTTTTGTAAGTTTCTATAAGATCCCCTCTCAATCTCCTAAATTCTAGCGAGTACAAGCCGAGTCTGTCCAGTATTTCTTCATATGAAAGTCGTGCCATCCCTGGAATCAGTCTGGTGAACCTTCTCTGTACTCCCTCTATGGCAAGAATGTATTTCCTCAGAGTAGGAAAACAAAACTTACGCAATACTCCAGGTGTGGTCTCACCAAGACCCTGTACAACTGCAATAGAACCTCCCTGCTCCTATACTCAAATCCTTTTGTTATGAATGCTAACACACCATTCGCTTTCTTCACTGCCTGCTGCACCTGCATGCCTACTTTCAATGACTGGTGTCCCGTTGCATCTCCCCTTTTCCTAGTCGGCCACCATTCAGGTAATAGTCCATTTCCTGTTTTTGCCACCAAAGTGGATAAACTCACATTTATCCACATTATAATGCATCTGCCATGCATTTGCCCACTCACCCAACCTATCCAAGTCACCTTGCATCCTCCTCACAGCTAACACTGCTCCCCAGCTTTGTGTCATCCGCAAACTTGGAGATGTTGCATTCAATGCCCTCATCCAAATCATTAATATATATTGTGAATAGCTGGGGTCCCAGCACTGAGCCTTGCGGTACCCCACTAGTCACTGCTTGCCATTCTGAAAAGGACCCGTCTACTCCTACTCTTTGCTTCCTGTCTGCCAGCCAGTTCTCTATCCGCATCAATACTGAACCACCAATACCGTGTGCTTTATGTTTACACACTAATCTCTTATGTGGGACCTTGTCGAAAGCCTTCTGAAAGTCCAGATATAACACATCCACTGGTTCTCCCTTATCCACTCTACTAGTTACATCCTAGAAAAATTCTATAAGATTCGTCAGACATGATTTACCTTTCATAAATCCATACTGACTTTGTCCAATGATTCCACCACTTTCCAAATGTGCTGTTATCCCATCTTTAATAATTGACTCTAGCATTTTCCCCACTACCGATGTTAGACTAACTGGTCTGTAGTTCCCCGTTTTCTCTCTCCCTCACTTTTTAAAAAGTGGGGTTACATTAGCTACCCTCCAATCCTCAGGAACTACTCCAGAATCTAAAGAGTTTTGAAAAATTATCACTAATGCATCCACTATTTCTGGGGCTACTTCCTTAAGTACTCTGGGGTGCAGCCTATCCGGCCCTGGGGATTTATCGGTCTTTAATCCTTTCAATTTACCTAACACCTCTTCCTGGCGAACCTGGATTTCACTCAGTTCCTCCATCTCATTTGACCCACGGACCCCTGCTATTTCCGGCAAACTATATATGTCTTCCTCAGTGACATAAGCCAGTTTTCTTTCATAATCTATTTTCCTTTTCCTAATTAAGCCCTGTGTCCTCCTCTGCTGGACTCTGCTGGAATTTCTCCCAGTCCTCTGGTAGGCTGCTTTTTCTGGCTAATTTTTATGCTTTATCTTTTGTTTTGATACTATCCCTGATTTCCGTTGTGATCCACGGATGCACTACCTTCCCTGATTTATTATTTTGCCGAACTGGGATGAGCAATTGTTGTAGTTCATCCATGCAGTCTTTAAATGCCTTCTATTGCATATCCACCGTCCACCCTTTCAGAATCAATGCCAGTCTATCTTGGCCAATTCACGTCTCATACCCTCAAATTTACCTTTCTTTAAGTTCAGGACCCTTGTTTCTGAATTAACAATGTCAATCTCCATCCTAATGAAGAACTCAACCATATTATGGTCACTCTTGCCCAAGGGGCCATGCACAACAAGACTGCTAACTAACCCTTCTTCATTACTCAATACCCAGTCTAGAATAACCTGCTATCTCGTTGGTTTAGAAAACTATCCTGCATACATTCCAAGAAATCCTCTTCCTCAGCACCCCTGCCAATTTGATTCACCCAATCTATATGTAGATTGAAGTCACCCATTATAACTGTTTTACCTTTGTTGCACGTATTTCTAATTTCCTGTTTGATGCCATCCCCAACTCGACTACTACTGTTAGGTGGCCTGTACACAACTCCCACTAGCGTTTTCTGCCCCTTAGTGTTACGCAGCTCTACGCATATCGATTCCACATCCTCCAAGCTAATGTCTTTCCTTTCTATTGCGTTAATCTCCTCTCTAACCAGCAACGCTACCCCACCTCATTTTCCTTTCTGTCTATCCCTCCTGAATATTGAATATCCCTGGAAGTTCAGCTCCCATCCTTGGTCACCCTTGAGCCATTTATCCGTGATCCCAACTATATCATATTCATTAATGACTATCTGCACATTCAACTCATCAACCTTATCACGAATGCTCCTTGCATTGAGACACAAAGCCGTCAAGCTTCTTTTAAAATACTTACCCCTTATGTTGAAAAGTGGCCCTTTTTGATTTTTGCCTTTGATTTGTCTGCCTGCCACTTTTACTTTTCACCTTGCTACCTATTGCTTCTACCCTCATTTTACACCCCTCTGACTCTCTGCTCATGCACCCATCACCCTGTCACGTGCCTTCTACCACCGCTTTGTACCGTTTTGTACCGTCCGCAGCCAGGATCCTGCGCCCGCGGTTTCACCTCATTGCGGGCAAACGAAAGGAGGTAGAATGGACTGACGAAGCGGTGGCGGCGTTCCACCAGGCCAAAGAGTCCCTGGCCAGGGCCACGATACTACATCCGACCGTGGGCCTCAGTTCACATCTGAACTGTGGTCGGCCATGGCTCGCCTTCTCGGGGTTAACCTACACCGCACCACTGCGTACCATCCGCAGGCGAACACTTCCACCGCCAGCTCAAAGTTACCCTGAAGGCTGGGCTTACGGGCCCGGATTGGGTCGACGCATTGCCGTGGGTTTTGCAGGGTGTCCGCACCGCGCCCAAAGAGGACTTCGCCACCTCGTCAGCTGAGTTGGTGGATGGGGCCCAGCTGAAAGTGCCTGGTGAGTTCATACCATCAGCACAGGGCCAGGCGGAGCGGCCATCAGCCGCCCTGCAATGGCTTCGACAGACGGTGGGCAAGCTGGCTCCGGTGGCGATGTCTCGGCACGATTCGTTCAGGCCGCACATTCCTTCCGCTCTCCAGGAATGCTCGTTTGTTTTCGTGCGTCGGGACGCGCAGCAATACAATACAATTCAATTTATTGTCATTTGGACCCCTTGAGGTCCAAACGAAATGTCGTTTCTGCAGCCATACATTACAAACAAATAGACCCAAGACACAACACAATTTACATAAACATCCATCACATTGCTGTGATGGAAGGCCAAAAAAACTTATCTCTCCACTGCACTCTCCCCCCCCCATGTCAGAGTCAAAGTCAAAGTCAAAGCCCCCGGCGGGCGATGGCGAATTGTCCCGCGGCCATTAAAGCCGCGCCGGGTAATGCAAGGCCGCGCACCGGGTCTTGATGTTAGAGCCCCCGGCGCGCGCTCGCAGTCCCGCAGCCATTCCAAGCCGCGCGGGGCGGTGCTGTAAGGCCCCGCTCAGGTGCTCATCAACCCCGCAACTCGGGCGGGAGAAGTCGCCGTTGCGGAAGCCCTGAAAAGCGCCCGCCAAACCCGCAGTTGCAGCCACCGAAACTCCGGAGGTCGGGTCGCAGCAGCGTCCACCACAGCTCCACCCGCTCTGGACTCGGCCAGCTCCGCGACGGTGAGGTGAGTAGTCGGCACCACAGCTCCCCCGGTCTTCCTGTTGGAGGCCGCTCCTCGTTGCAGCCCCAACGACAACGGAGACCGGACAAGAAAAGGTCGGGTCTCCCGTGCAGGGAGAGATTTAAAAGTTACCCCCACCCCCACACACACATACCCCAACAAAAATAACAAAAACTACATAAAAACATAAGACATAAAATAATAAAAACGCAGACGGACTGCAGAGGCCGCTGCTGACGAAATCGCGCCGCCCACCGAAAAACGAAAAAAGCAGACGCCCCTTCAGCGGCCGTACGAAGGACCATTCAAGGTCCTCGAGTATTTGGACATGGGGGGTCGTGGTGAGACGGCAGCCAGCCGGTGCTACTTGCGCAGCTCACCCTCGGGGTCGCCCTACGTTCTGGCCCTTTCCCCAAGCGTTTTGTGCCTCCGGTTCTTGAGGGGGGGGGGGGGGGGGGGCTGTGGCTGTTCCTGGGGAGTAGGCCACTCCCTGGTTCATCCCTCTGGGCACTTGATGGACAGGTCCGGGGCGGCTTCCAGCTACGAAGATAAGAGCAGGGATTTTTGGCGCGAGACCAGTTTTCTGTCTCTCACCGAAGCGGAGAGTAGCGTGCTGTGCTCATTAAAGCCTCTACATCATTTGCCTGGCTCCTCGCATTCATTACGGCTCTCTCATGCACCCGCTATACTGAATGCGTATGTAAATGTGAAATTTAAGTTGTTTCTTTTTAATTACTTTGCAAACATTTTTGAACACCTATTTCCGCTTTTTTATTATGGGATATTGTGTGTAGATTGATTTAAAAAATAATTTAATCCATTTTAGAATAAGGCTGTAACATAACAAAATGTGGAAAAAGCTAAAAGGTCTGAAACGTTCTGAATGCACTGTATGCTAAGAGAAAATGATTAGTAAACACAAATGTGGGTCACTTGAAGGCAAAAACAGGTGAAGTTATTATGGGAATAGCAGAAAAGTTGAACAGGTTATTTAGTTCTGTCTTCACTGAGGAAGACATAAACAATCTTCCAGATGTACAGGGGGATCTAGGAAGACAGAGGAACGGAAATAAATTTGTTTTAGGCGAGAAATAGTATTGGGTAGATTGATGAGACTGAAGGCTGATAAATCCCCAGGGCCTGATGGTCTGTATCCCAGGGTACTCATGGAGGTGGCTCTAGAAATCGTGGATGCATTGATGATCATGTTACAATGTTCTATAGATTCAGGATCGGTTCCTGTGGATTGGAGAGTTGCTAACGTTATCCAACCTTTCAAGAAAGGAGCGAGAAAGGAAACGGGGAATTATAGACCAGTTAGCCTGACATAGGTGGTAGGAAGATGCTGGAGTCAATTATTAAAGAAGTAATACGGCGCAATTGGATAGCAGAAAAAAGGATTGGTCCAAGTCAGCATGGCGATATGAAGTGGAAATCCTCCTTGACTAATCTTCTGGAAGTTTTTGAGGATGTGACTTGTAAAATTGATAAAAGAAAGACAATGGATGTAGCGTATCTGGACTTTCAGAAACCCTTTGATAAGGTCCCACACAGGAGATTAATTGGAAAACTTAGAGCACATGGTAGGGTATTGACATAGATAAAGAATTGGCTGGCAGACAGGAAACAAAGAGTAGGAATAAACTATTCTCTGAGACAATGGGAGGCAGTGGCGAGTGGAGTGCCGCAAGGCTCGGTGCTGGGGCCGTAACTATTTAAAATATATATTAATGATTTAGATGATGGAATTAAAAGTAACACGAGCAAATTTGCAGATGCACAAAATTGGGTGGCAGTGTGAACTTACAAAGTGGATGCTGGCAAGTTGTAGGTTGACCTGGACAGGTCGAGTGAGTGGGCAATGCATGGCACATATAATGTAGATACATGTGAGGTTATCCACTTTGGCGGTAAGCACAAGGTATAATGTACAATTATAAGTACAAGGTATAATAAACAAAGTATAATGGTAACCATGGTGGGGGGATGTTTTTTTTGTATGTAAATGATTATTTTATTCTGTGTCCAAGATGGCTACCGGAAGGGAGAGTGTACGCTGGCGCGCTTTAGCTGCCGCTGCTCTCTCTTCATATTGTGTTTTTGATTTTTGTTTTTGGATTGAATTCTGTCTTTAATTTGTGTACTGGTGATGTCTTTACTATTTATTTCATTCCGCTTACATGTTTTTACTCTATTTGCTAAATTTTGTAAGGTGTCCTTGAGACTCTTGAAAGGCGCCCATAAATAAAATTTATTATTATTAAGGAGGCAGATTATTATCTCAAGTGTATCAGATTAGGAAAAATATAATTGCAACGAGACCTGGGTGTCCTTGTACACCAACCACTGAAAGTAAACATGCAGCTACAGGAGGCAGTGAAGAAAGCTAATGGCATGTTGGCCTTCATATTTAAGAGGGAGTTAGATGTGGCCCTTGTGGCGAAAGGGATCAGTGGGTATGGAGAGAAGGCAGGTACAGGATACTGAGTTGGATGATCAACCATGATCATATCATAGCAGGCTCGAAGGGCCGAATGGCCTACTCCTGCACCTATTTTGAAAGTTTCTATGTTTCATAAGAACATTTGAGTAATGGAGCAAAGAGGTCCTTATGCAGTTCTACAGAGCCCTGGTGAGACCACTTCTGGAGTATTGTGTGCAGTTTTGGTCTCCTAATTTGAGGATGGACATCCTTGCTATTGAGGCAGTGCAGCGCAGGTTCACGAGGTTGATCCCCAGATTGGTGGGACTGTCATATGAGGAAGGATTGGAAAGACTGGGTTTATCTTTCACCTTTTCACCCAGACAGTTGTGAATTTATGGAAATCTCTGCCACAGAATGCATGAGAGGCCAATTCACTGGATGAATTTAAAAGAGTTGGATAGAGCTCTAGGAGCTAGTGGAATCAAGGGATATGGGGAGAATGCTGGTGCGGGTTACTGATTGTGTATGATCAGCCATGTTCACAATTAATGGTGCTGCTCGAAGGGCCAAAAGTCATCCTCCTGCACCTATTTCCTATGTTTCTATGTACTCCTCAGGTTAACCAGTGTGTCATGGAGGGGGTGAGCTGTATTGCCAAAGATAGTCTGCAGTTTGAGGAGCACCCTCTCCTCCAAGACCATCTCCAGGGAATCCAACTCCACCCCCAGAACAGAGACAGCCTTCTTGACGAGCTTGTTAATTCTGGTGGCATCCGCAGCCTTCGCCCTGTTACTCCAGCACACGACAGCGAAGAAGTTGGCACTAGCCTCTACCGATTGGTAGAATATCTTTAGCATCTTACTGCAGACGATAAAAGTGTGGAGCCTCCTCAGAAAGTACATACAGCTATGTCCCCTTTTATACAGTGCCGCAGGATTTCTGGACCAGTCCTGTTTATTGTCCAGGTAAACTCCAATGTACTTGTACTGCTCCGTAAACTACACATCCACACCATTGATGAAGACGGGGGACGGGGGTGTTCCTCTCTTCCTAAAGTTCACCACTAACCCATTCATCTTATTGGTGTTGAGCTGCAGGTGATACACCACTCAACAAAGTTGTTGCCTACACCTCTATATTCAGCTCTCCTCCCCTCACTGGTACAGACCACAATTGCAGAATCATCCAAAAACTTCTGCAGGTGGCAGGAGTCCGAGTTGCACAGGTATCGGATGTCCGAGGTATAGATGGTGAACAGGAAGGGAGAGAGGACCGTCTCTCCCCTGTGGGGGGCCTGTGTTGCTCACCACCATGCCAGAGACACAGTTCTGTAGCCTGATGTAATGTGGTCGTCCAGTCAGGTCATTAGTGATCCAGGACACCAATGGTGCATCCACCCGCAACATTGTCAGTTTGCACTCTTGCTGTGCAGATTGTATTGTGTTAAAGTCACTTGAGAAATCTGCAGTTGGAAAGTAACTTTCCAGTTACTGGAAGACCAGTTAGTCCAACATCGGTAGTGGGGAAACTGCTAGAGTCAGTTATTAAAGATGGGATAGCAGCACATTTAGAAAGTGGTGAAATCATTGGACAAAGTCAGCATGGATTTACGAACGGTAAATCATGTCTGACGAATCTTATATAATTTTTCGAGGATGTAACTAGTAGAGTGGACAAGGGAGAACCAGTGGAAGTGTTATATCTGGCTTTCGACAAGGTCCCACAGAAGAGATTAGTATACAAACTTAAAGCACACGGTATTGGGGGTTCAGTATTGATGTGGATAGAGAACTGGCTGGCAAAGAGGAAGCAAAGAGTAGGAGTAAACGGGTCATTTTCAGAATGGCAGGCATTGACTAGTGGAGGCTCAGTGCTGGGACCCCAGCTCATTACAATATATATTAATGATTTGGACGAGGGAATTGAATGCAACATCTCCAAGTTTGTGGATGACACTAAGCTGGGGGGCAGTGTTCGCTGTGAGGAGGATGCTAGGAGGCTGCAAGGTGACTTGGATAGATTGGGTGAGTGGGCTAATGCATGGCAGATGCAGTATAATGTGGATAAATGTGAGGTTATCCACTTTGGTGGCAAAAACAGGAAAGTAGACTATTATCTAAATGGTGGCCGATTAGGAAAAGGGGAGATGCAACGAGACCTGGTTGTCATGGTACACCAGTTATTGAAAGTAGGCATGCAGGTGTAGCAGGCAGTGAAGAAAGCGAATGGAATGTTAGCATTCAGTTGAGGCCAGTTCATTGGCTATATTTAAGAGGGAGTTAGATGTGGCCCTTGTGGCTAAAGGGATCAGGGGGTATGGAGAGAAGGCGGGTACAGCATACTGAGTTGGATGATCAGCCATGATCATATTGACTGGCGGTGCAGGCTCGAAGGGCCAAATGGCCTACTCCTGCACCTATTTTCTATGTTTCTAACTAGAGAGCTTATACAGACATTTGGATAGACAAGGGCTGATCACGGATAGTCAGCATGGTTTTGTGCATGGGAGGCTGTGTCACAAATCTGATTGAGTTTATTGAAAACGTGACCAAAAAGGTTAATGAGGACAGAGCTGTAGATATTGTATACATGGATTTCAGTTAGCGATTCAAAAATGTTCTGCATGGTAGGCCGCTCCAAAAGGTTAGATCGCATGGGATACAAGGAGAGACTGCTTCATGGAAGGAAGAAGAGGGTGATTGTGGAAGTTTACTTATCTGACTGGAGGCCTGTGACTAATGGTATGCATCATGATCGGGTGCTGGACCCATTACTGTTTGTCAAGTCAGTTTATTTGTTACATACACATGCGAGATGTGAAGTAAAATGAAAAGTGGCAATGCTTGAGGATAGCGCAAAAAAACCCCTACAAAACAGCAATCTTAACAGCAACTGCAAAACAGCAAAAACAGTTATTTAAAAAAGACAACACAACAGTAAATTGGTACAGTGAGTTAGTCCCTGGTGAGATTAGAGTTTACAGTCCTAATGGCCTCTGGGGGAAAAAACTCCTTCTCATCCTCCCTGTTTTCACAGCGTGACATTGGAGGCGTTTACCTGGCCGTAGCAGCTGGAACAGTCTGTTGCTGGGGTGGAAGAGGTCCCCCATAATGTTGCTGGCTCTGGATCTGCACCTTCTGATGTATAGTTCCTGCAGAGGGGCAAGTGTAGTTCCCATAGTGCGTTCGGCCGAACGCACTACTCTCTGCAGAGCCTTCTTGTCATGGGCAGAGCAGTTCCCAAACCAGATTGTGATGTTTCCGGACAAGATGCTTTCTACAGCCGCTGAGTAGAAGCACTGGAGGATCCTCAGAGAGACTGAATTTCCTCAGCTGCCTGAGGTGGTAAAGGCGCTGCCTTGCCTTACTCACTAGTGCGGCAGCGTGTGATGACCATGTCAGATCCTCTGAGATGTGGACTCCCAGGTATTTAAAGCAGCTCACCCTATCCACAGTATCCCCATTTATCTTCAGTGGCGTGTGCGTCTTGGGATGTTGTGCCTTCCAAAAGTCCACGTTCAGCTCCTTCGTTTTTTTGACATTCAAGAGGAGGCTGTTGTCCTGACACCAGAGGGCCAGGTCAGCCACCTCTTCCTGGTAGGCCTTCTCATCGTTATCGGTTATTCAGGCCCACTACCACAGTGTCATCAGCAAACTTGACGATGGAGTTGGAGCTGAACCTGGCCACACAGTCATGTGTGTACAGGGAGTACAGTAGGGGGCTGAGGACGCAACCCTGGGGGTATCAGTTGCTCAGGGTGAGGAAGATGGAGAGGGGTGAGGAGAGGGAGAGGGGGAGAGAGGGATGGGGAGGGGGATAGAGGGATGGGGGAGGGGGAGAGAGAGAGAGGTGTGGGGTGGGGGGGGGGAGGGATGGGGTAGGGGAGGGAGGGGTAAGAGTGTGGAGGGAGGGGGAGAGGGGTTGGGGGAGAGAGGGGAAATAGTGGGGAGGGAGAGTGGAAGGGGGAGGGGCAGGGACAGTCCATCTGTTCCCCATTCCCTTTCACCCCCAATCCTCTTTCTCTATTCCCACACACGTGATGACGCGCTTCGACACAGGCTGAGGGGGGGAGGGGCTGGGGTTGCTGCAAAGGTATATGTAAATGGATCCATTCCGATTGGACATCTGTAAAATGTTAGAGACAATTATTAAAGAAACACTAACGGGGCACTTGGATAAACATGACTTCATCAGACAGAACCAGCATGGTTTTGTGAAGGGGAAATCGTGTTTAACGAATCTGCTCGAATTCTTTGAGGAAGTAACAACCCGGGTGGATAAAGGGGAACCGGTGGATGTGGTATACTTGGACTTCCAAAAGGCTTTTGACAAGGTGCCACATAAGAGACTATTGCTAAAAATAAAAAATTATGGGATTGGGGGTAATATATTAGCATGGGTAGAGGATTGGCTAACAAATAGGAAGCAGAGAGTGGGGATAAATGGTTCATACTCGGGATGGCAACCGGTAACTAGCGGGGTTCCGCAAGGGTCGGTGCTGGGACCCCAGTTGTTCACAATTTATATAAATGATTTGGAGGAGGGAACCAAGTGTAATATATCAAAATTTGCGGACGATACGAAAATGGGAGGGAAAGTAGGGGATGAGGAGGATAGGAAGAGTCTGCAAAAGGATATAGATAAGCTAGGTGAGTGGGCAACAACTTGGCAGATGAAATTTAATACTAATAAATGTGAAGTCATTCACTTTGGGGAAAAAAATGATAGGGCAAGTTATTTTCTAAATGAGGAGGAGCTGCGTTGTAATGCAACGCAAAGGGATCTAGGGGTATTAGTACATGAATCACTAAAAGTCAGTATGCAGGTGCAGCAAGCAATCAGGAAGGCCAATGGAGTTTTGGCCTTTATTGCTAGGGGGATTGAGTATAAAAACACGGAGGTCTTGCTGCAGCTGTACACGGTATTAGTGAGACCACATTTGGAATACTGTGTACAGTTCTGGGGTCCATACTTAAGAAAGGATGTACTAGCCCTGGAGGCAGTGCAGCGAAGGTTTACAAGATTAATTCCTGCAATGAGGGGATTGACGTATGAGGAAAGGTTAAGTAAGCTGGGACTCTACTCTCTGGAGTTTAGAAGAATGAGAGGCGATCTCATTGAAACGTATAAGATCGTGAGGGGCCTTGATCGGGTGGATGCACCGAGGATGTTCCCAATGATCGGGGGGGCTAGAACTATGGGACATAGTTGCAGAGTGAGGGGGGGCTCTTTTAAAACTGAGATGAGGAAGAACTTCTTCACCCAGAGGGTGGTTAGTTTGTGGAATTCACTGCCCCAGGGAGCAGTGGAAGCAGAAACGTTAAATATATTTAAGTCAAAAATAGATGGTTTTTTAGCTGCCAAGGGGATAAGGGGCTACGGGGAGAGGGCAGGGATATGGACCTAGGTATGGTTAGTATAGTAAGACCTGAGTGATCTCCTGGACAAGTGTCGATCGCCTGGATTGGGGTCGGAGAGGAATTTACCGGATTTTTTTCCCGAATTGGACCTGGGTTTTTATCCGGTTTTTTGCCTCCCCCAGGAGATCACGCGGTTCTTGGGGTGGAGAGGGGTGATAGCGGTATAAAGGGGAGGGTAGTGTCTTGTGTTCTGTGTCTTGTGTCTACTGTTTGTGGGTAAGTGTGTCTGTTTAGTGTTCAGCCATGAGTGAATGGCGGTGCGGGCTCGACGGACCTGGTGGTCTACTCTCGCACCTACGTTCTATGATTCTATGATTCTATCTGTGAGCATTGGGCATTGTGACATCACACGATGGAACGTTCACCAGGGTCTGGGGCTGCTTTCTTCACTGCCTGCTGCACCTGCGTACCTACTTTCAATGACTGGTGAACCATGACACCCAGGTCTCGTTGCATCTCCCCTTTTCCTAATCGGCCACAATTCAGATAATATTCTACTTTCCTGTTTTGCCACCAAAGTGGATAACGTCACATTTATCCACATTATACTGCATCTGCCATGCATTTGTCCACTCACCCAGCCTATCCAAGTCACCTTGCAGCCTCCTAGTTTAGAGGGGTTTAAACGGTTTAGAGATGTTTATAGGGCTTCAGATGGGTTCAGGTGTGTTTAGAGGGGAATAGGGGGGGTTTCGAGGTGTTCAGAGGGTCCCAGAGGGGTTTAGAGACGTTATTAGTCCCCCGTGAGAAATTGTATTTCTCTGAAATTGAAGATAGACATAAAGCTGGAGTAACTCAGCAGGACATAGAAACATAGAAATTAGGTGCAGGAGTAGGCCATTCAGCCCTTCGAGCCTGCACCGCCATTCAATATGATCATGGCTGATCATCTAACTCAGTATCCCGTACCTGCCTTCTCTCCATACCCTCTGATCCCCTTAGCCACAAGGGCCACATCTAACTCCCTCTTAAATATAGCCAATGAAATGGCCTCAACTACCCTCTGTGGCAGAGAGTTCCAGAGATTCATCACTCTCTGTGTGAAAAAAGTTTTTCTCATCTCGGTTTTAAAGGATTTCCCCTTTATCCTTAAGCTGTGACCCCTTGTCCTGGACTTACCCAACATCTGGAACAATCTTCTTGCATCTAGCCTGTCCAACCTCTTAAGAATTTTGTAAGTTTCTATAAGATCCCCTCTCAATCTCCTAAATTCTAGAGAGTATAAACCGAGTCTATCCAGTCTTTCTTCATAAGACTGTCCTGACATCCCAGGAATCAGTCTGGTGAACCTTCTCTGCACTCCCTCTATGGCAATAATGTCCTTCCTTAGATTTGGAGACCAAAGCTGTACGCAATACTCCAGAGAGCTAGAGAGAGACGAGATGGGGAGCAGGACAGGCAGCGCAGCGACTCTGGAGAGAAGACCATTCTTCAGACTAATCTGAACTCTCGTCGGTGAGAGTACTTGTGATTGTCTGAAGAAGGGTCTCGACCAGAAACGCAACCCGCTCCCCAGAGCCCATGCCCACCTTCAACTTCAGAGCCAAACAAAAAACACAGAGTCCGCTGGGTTTCTCCAGCAATTTTGTCTACCGCAAAACGTCAATGATTCTGGGAATGCCGAGGCGACAGGGTGAGAGAGAGGGAGTGGGAGAGCTAGAGAGAGACGAGATGGGGAGCAGGAGAGAGAGCGCGATAGAGAGGGAAGGAGAGAGCAAAACACAGAGAGACACAATGTGGGTCGGTAGGTGAATGACTAACCTGCACACCAGGAAGAAGCCCCTTCTCGCAGTCCGGGGCCCTCACTCATGATGGTGAGTTTAAAGAAATTCTCAACGTGTCATCAATCTACATTCCTCAGTAAATGTAATTGTGTTTTAAACAAGTATTAATGACGCCGCGTGAATTTTATTCAAAGGAACACGGCGTCATTAATACTTGTTCAAAACACAATAACATTTACTGAGGAATGCGGATGATGCATTGATGACATTGTATAACAACTTGTTAACTACTTGCTGTTATGAAGTGCTAACAGTACTAGTTAACAAATCGTTTGTGTCTGATAGCCGTGCAGCAGTTGTTATACAGGTTCGTTTAAAAAAAAATCCGGTTGACAAATTTAAAGAAAAAATTATTTAACAAAGAGAATTCGTATTTCCGTATGAAATACGGAACATTAGTGAGGGGCCCCGCATAGGTGCGGGGTCCAATTGGGAGCAATCAGTCAAACCGGCTTAAGGCCGGCCCTGCGTATGGAATTGTGCGGAGCTGGTCCCGACATCGCGCGGGGCTCCAAAAAACTGACCGTGTTCTAAAATTCCGCGCGGCAACGGCCTATCGGCCTGCAGCCGCATTGAGGCCGTACGCAGCGTCTCGACGGGCGTACGCAGCGTCTTGACGGCGTACGCCGAGTTCGTGGCGTTGCGCGATGACGTCACCGCACGGCGCGCCGTTGCGTGATGACGTTTCCACCCGACGCCGTGCGACGTCCTAATTCAGTCGGCCCGCCTCCTGCCCAGCTGATTGGTGAGTATTCAAGAAGGAACTGCAGATGCTGGAAAATCGAAGGTACACAAAAATGCTGGAGAAACTCAGCGGGTGCAGCAGCATCTATGGAGCGAAGGAAATAGGTGACGTTTCGGGCCGAAACCCTTCCTCAGTATGATGTCGGCACCAGCCCCGCACAACTCCAGACGGCTCCATGGTTAGAATTGGGACCGGCCCCATGAGGCCGTACGCCTCAAGCTGATGGGACAAGCCCTTTATTTGCAGATTTCACACCGAAATGAGCTGTGCAGAGCAAAGATCTTATAGATCTATGGTGCAGTGTCTGCCCCTGCGGCGACTCTGATTGACAGCTCCATCTGCCCCGCCCCCGGGCTGCGACCGCCGTGTCACGTGATGCGATGTGACGTCACGGCGTGGCGCAGCTCCGCTATAAGATCTTTGCTTTGGACATGACCGGTGTTGGAGCGGCCCCGGGCTAAGGGCGGACATGACCGGTGTTGGAGCGGCCCAGTGCCCGAGCGTGGGTCCAGCTCATCCCGGGGCCGCACTGAAGCGAGTCAGGACAGGGTGAGAAGAGGCGGATGGAGCCTCCCCTTCATTAGCGCGGTGGAGAAGGATTGAGCAGCGAGGGGACTGGAGCTGAATTCAAACCCGGGTGCGGCCGCAGTTGTCCCAGCCACGATGGGGGTGTGGGCCATGGTCCTGATCCCCCGTCTGGGGATGCAGGCAGGGCTATGGGGTTATTACACGTCCTGAGACCAGGGGTCGTGGGTTGGGAAGGGGAAGCATTGATTCTCTCGCCTACCCTCCAATCCACAGGAACTGATCCTGAATTTGTAGAACATTGGAAAACTATGCAGACAAATTGTTCCCCGCAGTAGGCAAGTCTGAGAGCGGCAAATATGCCTTCCCACTGAGAAATAAAGGTAGAACATTTTGGAAACACTCGATAGGTCGGTCAGCATCTCCGGGGAGAAAAGCAGAGTTTCAGCTCCAGATCTCAGCTGTTTCTGTCACTGCCTGGGGCCTGGGCTGCTGAGTATTCCCAGCAGGTGTTCTGTTTGTCTCGGACTTCCATCATCTGCAGATGTTATTTTCTTCCCATCTTAAAATTGTAAGCTGAGGTTAAGGACTGAACTGAAGTGGGGTTGGTCTTTACTTGCTAGAGTTTTGAAAAATGAGAGATGATCTCACTGTTTCTCTTGTGGTTTGTAGACTGACCTGGAAGGATGAACATGATGGCGGTTGCATCAAACGTGCAATTTCCATGTGGATCAGGGACCCGACTAGTGAAATCTTGTGGACTTGAGTGCTCCTCCACTGTAGACATCGGGGTCTTCTCTTCTTGACTGCCGGCAACTGAACAGTGAGTGTGTGTTAGTACCTTACTCCACCAGTCCCTGCTTCAGCTTTCTTTAACAATGCATCCTCTTGTTCAAACCCCTTCTTGTCCTCACCCTATCACCACTCTTCTGGCCCTCTGAAATCTATGCTCTCCTCCACCTGTGGCAATGTCATGTCCCTTCCCTTTTCAAATTGGAGGACTCTAACCAGTGGTGTGCTGTATGAATTATTACATAGAAACATAGAAATTAGATGCAGGATTAGGCCATTCAGCCCTTCGAGCCTGCACCGCCATTCAATATGATCATGGCTGATCATCCACCTCAGTATCCCGTACCTGCATTCTCTCCATACCCCCCTGATCCCTTTAGCCACAAGGGCCACAGCTAACTCCCTCTTAAATATAGCTAATGAACTGGCCTCAACTACCTTATGTGGCAGAGAATTCCAGAGATTCACCACTCACTTGCTTGATCCTTTCTTATGTATAAAGAAATTAATTCCCCTGCTCCAATCCCGACCTGAAACGTTCCCTCCACAAATGCAGCATATACCTGTTGAGTTCCTCCAGCACGGCATGTAAAGGTGGAGTTCGGAGACAACACCAAAATTGGTGAAGTTGTGGTCAGTGAAGAATGTTGTGATACAGATCAGCCACACAAATAGATGGAGAAATGGCAGATGGTGTTTAATTTGAGCAAATGAAAGGGTTTCATTTTGGAAGGTCTATTGTAAGGGGAAAGTATATAAATGTGAGGTTATCTACTTTGGTGGCAAAAACAGGAAGGCAGATTATTAAATGAATGGTTTAAGAAGGAACTGCAGATGCTGGAAAAATCAAAGGTAGACAAAAATGCAGGAGAAACTCAGCGGGTGAGGCAGCATCTATGGAGCAAAGGAATAGGTGATGTTTCGGGTCGAGACCCTTCATCAGACTGAATGGTGTCAAGCAAAGATCTTATAACAGAGCAAGATAGGCTACTCCTGTGAAATGCAATGGGCTGACGTGTAGTACGCTATGGAGGGGATCCTGGGCATTTTTCAATAAATCAACCTTTATTGCCATCTTGCAAGCAACAGTTGTACAGTGCAAAATGAAAAGACGTTTCGCAGCGAATAGCGGAGCATCGCACATGAAATTTAAAACATTTCACACATAATACTAAAAACAATCCAGTCCCTGATGGAACAGTATAAATAGTTAAAAGCAGGTAAAACACAACGTTAAAATACAATAAACCAATCATAAAATGTCCGGGGCAGCTGATTTGAGTGGCCAGTGCCAGTTATTAAAGTGGCCAGTGCCAGTTATTAAAGTGGCCAGTGCCAGTTATTAAAGTGTCCGTGCCAGCCGCAGAATCAAGTGACTGAGTACAGAGTGACTGTTTAGCAGCCTCACAGCCTGTGGTAGGAAGCTGTTTAGCAGTCTTGTAGTCCGGGCTTTGGTGCTTCGATATGTCTTGCCTGATCATCCCCGCCCATTTTAGTAACCTGAGCCTACCTGACCCGACCCGACTCGCAGTGTAATCAATGTTGCGGGGCAACAGTTTGTGTGTGTGATATAGGGTTAGATTCATAAATCTGTCAGTTCATACTTCTTGTCAAGAATAAAATTTGACTCTGGTAATTGTCTTTTTTAATGTTTTTTAAATCATTTCTTTTTAAATGGCTCACAAGCAGTGTTTCAGTTGATTTTGTAGTAACCGGAATGGACCCGACTCGCAGGGTGATTGACATTGCGGGGGAACTTTTTGTGTGTGATATAGGGTTAGATTCATAATTTTGTTAGTTCATAATTCTGTTAATTCTTGTTAAAGAATAAAATGTTTATAAACACACATACATGAAAATTATATAAATGTATATAATCATATAACACACACAATTATATTTCTTCTGATCCAATAATGAACTTTATTTCAGACTAGACAAGGGACATTAAATAAGAAACATTGTAAACCTCCCCGCAACTTCACACACACTAGGCCTTATCCCCCCCCCCCCCCCCGGCACTCCCTCGCCTGCCCCCACACTACAATGTCTCCCACCTCTCCTATGCCCTTCACCCTTGGCCCGGGCCGCGCACTCCCTCACCCTTGGCCCGGGCCCCACACTCCCTCTCCTCGCTGCCCCCGGGCCCCACACTCCCTCTCCTCGCTGCCCCCGGGCCCCACACTCCCTCTCCTCGCTGCCCCCGGGCCCCACACTCCCTCTCCCCGCTGCCCCGGGCCCCACACTCCCTCTCCCCGCTGCCCCAGGCCCCACACTCCCTCTCCCTTGGCCCGGGCCCCACACTCCCTCTCCCCGCTGCCTCGGACCCCACACTCCCTCTCCTCGCTGCCCCGGGCCGCACACTCCCTATCCCGCTGCCCCAGGCCCCACACTCCCTCTCCCTTGGCCCGGGCCCCACACTCCCTCTCCCCGCTGCCCCGGGCCCCACACTCCCTCTCCCCGCTGCCCCGGGCCGCACACTCCCTCTCCCCGCTGCCCCGGGCCCCACACTCCCTCTCCTCGCTGCCCCGGGCCCCACACTCCCTCTCCTCGCTGCCCCCGGGCCCCACACTCCCTCTCCTCGCTGCCTCCGGGCCCCACACTCCCTCTCCCCGCTGCCCCGGGCCGCACACTCCCTCTCCTCGCTGCCCCCGGCCGCACACTTCCACTCCCCGCTGCCCCGGGCCCCACACTCCCTCTCCTCGCTGCCCCGGGCCCCACACTCCCTCTCCTCGCTGCCCCCGGCCGCACACTCCCACTCCTCGCTGCCCCCGGCCGCACACTTCCACTCCCTCTCCCTGGGCCGCGCACTCCTTCTCCCTGCTGCGGAAACAAAGATCCGATCTTTGGCCGGAAGCAAGATTGCGGAACAAGATGGCGGTGGCTGGTTGCTAAAATGAGTCCTATAATCACCCATGAATCCGCCCATGAGCGTACTACACGTTTGCGTGAGAGTAACCCATCTTGCTCTGCTATAAGATCTTTGGTGTCAAGTTAGGAAAAAGGGGAGGTACAACGAGATCTGGGTGTCCTTGCACATCAGTCACAGAAAGCAAGCATTCTGGTACAGCAGGTAGTGAAGATAGCTAATGGCATGTTGGCCTTCATAGCAAGAGGAGTTGAGTAAAGGAGCAAAGAGGTCCTTCTGCAGTTGTGCTGTTAAAGTTCTATGCCCGCTAAAAGACAATAAACCACATTAGTCACTTTAAGAATGTAACAATTCCTCTTTGTTATGCATGCCGGAGTGGGAGAGCAACCACGAGTATGGTCATAATCTCGTTGCTTCTCATGGTCCCACTCAATTGTATTGTGCACATTTATACCTGAGTATTGGGCAGTTAATGGGTAGTTTGTGGGTAGTTAATCACACAATCATTACATTCCCCCACGAGTTCTTATCTTTTCTGGCACCAGTTCTTATCTTGTCTGGATCAGACTTGTCTTTCTGTGTGGTTTGACTTAGCAAAGTCTTATCTTTTTAATCCCAACACCCTTTCTTTTATCATGCCACGACATTGCAATTTCAGTTAGTCACAGCATTTTATCTTGTTTCCACATATTTTCTGCAAGAGCTGTTCCTCTGCACGTACACCCTTAAGCCTTTAAGTTCTAAAACTCTTTCAGTACAGGGCCCTGGTGAGACCACACCCGGAGTATAGGATGCAGTTTTGGTCTCCAAATATGAGGAAGGACAGTCTTACTATTGAGGGAGTGCAGCGTAGGTGCGCAAGATTAATTCCCACGATTGCTGGACTGTCATGTTGAAAGAATAGAGCGACTGTGCTAGTATACACTGGAATTTATAACGATGAGAAGTGATCTTATTGAAACATATAAAATTATTAAGGGATTGGACACACTAGAGGCAGCAAGCTTTTTCACCCAGAGAATTGTGAATCTGTGGAATTCTCTGCCACAGAGGACGGTGGAGCCTGGTTCTCTGGATGCTGAATGCTCGGTCCCTTGCTGGCTCGAAGGGCCAAATGGCCTACTCCTGCACCAATTGTCTGTTGTCTATCGTTAAATTAGATGGCAAACAGCAAGGGACCCAGCACTGATCCCTGTGGTACACCGCTGTTGACAGGATTTCAATCACCAAAGTAACCTTTCACTATCTCTTGTCACCAAACTACTTTTGGGTGTTTTCGGCCATGGTATTTTGAATACCACGGGTCTAATGTTTTCGACCAGCCTTCTGTGTGGCCTGTCTGAGGTCCATGAGAACCACATCTCCCAAACAGCCATCATCAAATTATTTTGTTATTTTTTCACAAATCGCAATGCATTGAGATGAACAATAGACAATAGGTGCAGGAGTAGGCCATTCAGCCCTTCGAGCCAGCACCGCCATTACTCTCTCTTCCCCCCCTCTTCCCCTCTCTCTCCCCTCGGCATTCCCGGAATCATTTGCCGTTTTGCAAAGACAACTGCTTCTGCAGTTCCTTCCTATTGAAGTAGAACCCTGGCCTGAAACAACTCTTAATCCATTCCCTCCACAGATGCTGCCTATGTTTATGTTGGCAATCGCTTGATACTGCAGCAACTGGAAATCCAAAGAGATGGAAGAGCCATCAACTTCAAGAATAAAGATGGGCACAGGTACTTTTGTGCATTGATTTAAATTATAATATGTGTTTGGAAGGGCAGTAAAAAATTTTTGGTGATCACACTCGGAAGATGTTAATGAACTGAGTAGAAAGATGACCCCAGCTCTCAACCCTGTTCTGTTTTCACAATCACCCCTGACCTCCCTCTTTCCGATACAGCACGGTCAGTCCACCGTTGTACCCTTCCGCTGCCACCTCAACAATTTCCGGGCGAGCCATGATGTAGAGCTCTTATTCCGTTGTCTACCCCTCCTTGGATCCCTCTGTTCTGGCCATCTACCTGCTCTGGACCTTTTTATTTCCAACTGCCAGTGCAACTTGAACTGTCTTGACTTCTCAATTCCCCTGTGATACTCCAACCTCACAACCCTCTGCTCAGACAAGGGAGGTGCTGTTGTAATCTGGCGAGCTGACCTCGGGCACCAGCTCTCGGGCACCTCCACTTACCTCTCCCTTCACAATGAGCCCACAGACAAACACCAGACCATCATCTCCCAAACTCCCTCCACATCCTCCAACCTTACTGTTCCCCAGCCCTGCACCGCCCACTTCTATCTCATCCCCTACATCCACAAACAGGACGGCCCTGGTTGACCTAGTATCTGTGCCTGCTCCTACCTCGCTAAACACATCTCCAAAGAGCTTGATTCCATTCAATTCCCCCTGGTTCAGTCCCTTCCCACCTACGTCCAAAACACCTCACACCCCTTCAACTCTTTAATAACTTTCAATTTCTAGACCCCCATTGTCTCATCTTCACAATGGATGTCCAATCTCTTCATACCTCCATCCCCCACAGGGAAGACGTCGGCCCTTTGTTTCTTCTTCCCACAGTGACCTATTCAATTTCCCTCTATTAACGCTCTTCTCCGCTTGGCTGAATTTGTCCACCCCCTCAACAACTTTTCTTTTGACTCGGCCTCACTTCCTCCACTGAATGGTGTGGTCATCGGCACTCACAAGGCCCCCGGCTATGCCTGCCTTTTTGTCGGTTACATCAAACAATCTTTTTTTCAGGCATACAATGACCCTATGACCCAACTTTTTCTCCGTTACCTCGACACCCGCATGAGGACTGCCTCCTTTACCGGTCCAGAACTCGTGGATTTCAATGAGTTCACTAACTTCCATCTTCCAACAAGATTTTCCATTCCAGGTCATCCGAGATGCCCTCTTTCTTTAGTAAACAAAGTTTTCCATCTACTGTCATAGATGGCTCCCTCACATGGAACTATGTGTCCCATAGTTCTACTCATGCTTTTTCCACCAACCTGCCACACCTCACAGATGGAACAAGGATAGAGTTCCTGGTTTTCCTTTCACCCCTCCAGCTTCTGCATCCAATAGACAATTGGTGCAGGAGTAGGCTATTCGGCCCTTCAAGCCAGCACCACCATTCAATGTGATCATGGTTGATAATCCCTAATCAGTACCCCGTTCCTGCCTTCTCCCCAAATCCCTTGACTCTGCTATTTTTAAGAGCCCTATCTAGCTCTCTCTTGAAAGTATCCAGAGAACCGGCCTCCACCGCCCTCTGAGGCAGAGAATTCCACAGACTCACAACTCTCTGTGAGAAAAAGTGTTTCCTCATCTCCATTCTAAATGGCTTACTCCTTATTCTTAAACTGTGGCCCCTGGTTCTGGTCTCCCCCAACATCGGGAACATGTTTCCTGTCTCTAGCATGTCCAAACCCTTAATAATCTTAATGATGCCCTCTCATCCTTCTAAACTTCAGAGTATACAAGCCCAGCCGCTCATTGGGACGACAGATGGTGCAATGGGTTAAGTGTTCGGCTGGCAACCGGAAGGTAGCCGGTTCGAATCCCGCTTGGAGTGCATACTGTCGTTGTGTCCTTGGGCAAGACACTTCACCCACCTTTGCCTGTGTGTGAATGTGTGTGAGTGATTGGTGGTGGTCGGAGGGGCCATAGGCGCAGATTGGCAGCCACGCTTCCGTCAGTCTGCCCCAGGGCAGCTGTGGCTACAGAAGTAGCTTACCACCACCGAGTGTGACTGAGGAGTGAATGAATAATGCGATGTAAAGCGCCTTGAGTATTAGAAAGGCGCTATATAAATCCCATCCATTATTATTATTATTATTCTATCAGCATATGACAATCCCGCCATCCCGGGAATTAACCTTGTAAAGCTACGCTGCACTCCCTCAATTGCAAAAATGTCCTTCCTCAAATTAGGGGACCAAAACTGCACACAATACTCCAGGTGTGGTCTCACTAGGGCTCTGTACAACTGCAGAAGGACCTCTTTGCTCCTATATTTGATTCCTCTTGTTATAAAGGCCAACGTGCCATTCGCTTTCTTCACTGCCAGCTGTACCTGCATGCTTACTTTAATTGACTGATGAACAAGGACCCCCAGATCACGTTGTACTTCCCCTTTTCCCAACTTGACACAATTTAGATAGTAATCTGCCTTCCTGTTTTGCTACCAAAGTGGATAACCTCATATTCATCCACTTTAAACTGCATCTGCCCACTCACCCGACCTGTCCAAGTCACCCTGCATGCTCATAGCATCCTCCTCACAGTTCACACTGCCACCCAGCTTTGTGTCACCTGCAAATCTGCTAATGTTACTTTGAATCCCTTCATCTATATCATTGATGTGTATTGTAAATAGTTGCGGTCTCAGAACCGAGCCTTGCAGTACCCCACTAGTCACTGCCTGCCATTCTGAAAGGGACCTGTTAATCCCTACTCTTTGTTTCCTGTCTGCCAACCAATTTTCTATCCATGTCTCCACTCTACCCCCAATACCATGTGCCCTACTTTTGTCCACTAATCTCCTATGTGGGACCTTATCAAATGCTTTCTGAAAGTCGAGGTACACTACATCCACTGGCTCTCCCTTGTCCATTTTCCTAGTTACAGCCTCAAAAAATTCCAGAGGATTAGTCAAGCATGATTTCCCCTTTGTAAATCCATGCTGACTCGGACCAATCCTGTTACTGCTATCCAAATGTTCAGCTATCTCATCTTTTATAATTGACTCCAGGCGCTTCCCCACCACCGATGTCCGCCTAACTGGTCTATAATTCCTGTTTTCTCTCTCCCACCTTTCATACCCTCCAAACGATAGGAACTGATCCTGAAGCTATAGAACATTGGAAAATGATCACCAATGCATCCACGATTTCTAGAGCCACTTCCTTAAGTACCCTGAGATGCAGACCATCAGGCCCTGGGGATTTATCAGCCTTCAGTCCCATCAGTCCACCCAACACCACATCCTGCCTAATGTGGATTTCCTTCAGTTCCTCTCACCCCTGATCCTCTGGCCACTAGTACATCAGGAAGATGGTTTGTGTCCTTCGTGAAGACTGATCCAAAGTACCTGTTCAACTCATCTGCCATTTCCTTGTTCCCCATAATAAATTCACCTTTTTCAGTCTTCAAGGGTCCAACTTTGGTCTTAACTAATTTTTTCCACTTCACATACCTAAAGAAGCTTTTACTATTATCGTCTTTTATATTCTTGGCTAGCTTACCTTCGTACCTCATCTTTCCTCCCCATATTGCCTTTTTAGTTATCTTCTGTTGCTCTTTAAATGGTACCCAATCCTCGTGCTTCCCGCTCATCTTTGCTATGTTGTACTTCTATTTTATTTTTATACTGTTCCTGACTTTCCTTGTCAGCCACGGTCGCCCCTTACTGCCCCTCCTGTTTGGAATGAACTGATCCTGCACCTACTGTATTATTCCGAGAAATACCTGCCATTGTTGTTCCACTGTCATCCCTGCTAGGGTATCTTTCCTGTCAACTTTGGCCAGCTCCTCCCTCATGGCTCCATAGTCCCCTTTATTCAGCTGTAACACTGACACCCCCGATTTACCCCTCTCCCTCTCCAATTGTAGATTAAACTTGATCACATTATGGTCATTACCTCCTAATGGCTCCTTAACCTCAACTCCCTTTATCAAATCCGGTTCATTACATAACACTAAATCCAGAATTGCCTTCTCCCTGGTTGGCTCCAGTACAAGCTGCTGTAAGATTTCATCACGGAGGCACTTCACAAACTCCCTTTCTTGGGGTCCTGCACCAACCTGATTTCTCCAGTCAACCTGCATGTTGAAAACTCCCACAACCACCATAGCATTACCTTTGCTACATGCTAATTTTAACTCTTGATTCAACTTGCAGCCTATATCCAGGCTACTGTTTGGGGGTCTGTAGATAACTCCCATTAGGGTCTTTTCACCCTTCCAATTCCACAGTTCTATCCATACTGACTCTGCATCTCCTGATTCTATGTCATCCCTCGCAAGGGACTATTTCATTCCTCACCAACAGAGCTACCCCACCCCCTCTGCCCACCTGTCTGTCTTTTCGATAGGAGGTATACTCTTGGATATTCAGTTCCCAGCCCTGGCCCTCTTGCAGCCATGTCTCAGTAATTCCCACAACATCATACTTGCCAATTTCTAACTGAACGTAAAGCTCTCCCACTTTATTTCTTATGCATCGCGCATTCATATACAACACTTTAACTTCAGTATTCACCTCCCCTCTCGCACCGGCCACTATCAGCCCTGACCTTACTCTCTTATCCCTTCTCCAACTTTCTTTCCCATTATTTCGGGAAAGTTACAAGAAACGTATAACTTTTCCTGTACTCACTTCCTCTTCAACTCCATCTTTATACTCCAAATTTGTCAATCCCTATTTAGTTTAAATCCACACATGTAACACTAGCAAACCTACCTGCCAGAACGTCGGTCCCCCTCCAGTTAAGGTGTAACCCGTCCATTTTGTACAGGTCACCACTACCCCTGAAGAGATCCCAGGGGTCTATAAAACTAAATCCTTGCTCCCTGCTCCAGCCCCCCAGCCACACATTCAGATCCTCTATCTCCCTGTTCCTGTCCTCATTAGCACGAGGTAACCACCCTAGCTTTTCAGTCTTCTTCCTAACTCTCTGAACTCGCGTTGCAGAACCTCCTTCCTCTTCTTCTCGACGTCGTTTGTGCCCACGTGCACAACTACTGCCGGCTGTTCACCTTCCCTCTGGAGGATGTTCTGAAGTCGGTTTGTGATATCTTGAACCATGGCAAGGCAACAGACCATCCTCGAATCTCGTCTGCCGCCACAGAATCTCCAGTCCGCACCTCGGACAATGGAGTCACCCACCACTATAGGTCTGCCCGACGTCGGTCTCGCCAGTCGAGTCTCATCGCTAGGATTGGAGCCACCGATCTGTCTGCCACTCAGACTAGAAGTGTCGTCTGCACTGACAGCTCACAAAAGGGTGTACCTGTTTTCATTTGGCACAGCCACTGGGTCTCCTGCACTCCACGGTTACTCCTCTTTCTCCCAGTCACCCACCTTCGCTCTTCCTGTATCCTTGGCGTGACAACCTCACTGTAGGTCCTGACCATGAAACTCGTTTTCCCAGATGGCCCTGAGGTCATCCAGTGCTTCTCCTGTTCCCTAACACGTTTGTTCAGGACACAATTTCTGCAGGTTTTGTTTCCAGAAACTGACTTCCCACATCCTGCAGGAAACACACTGCTCCAACATGCCTGCCATTTCTCTCAGCCAATCACTGCACTCTTTCAACTGCTGCCGTTCTTGAAGGTATGTGCTCTTAGCTGCTCCCGCCCAGTTTTTAAACTGACTGCTACTGAAAAGAAACACTGAGAAAACTCTCAAGAGCTTGCCTCTCAGCCAATCCCTGCACCCCTTCACCTGCTGCAGTCCTTGAAGGGCTGCAGGGATTATATGGAATGTGCAATAAAGAGGAACTTTAGCTCATCGAGTGCATCGGTAAACTTAGTAAGGTTTGTGGAAACGAAGGTTTGTGGAAACTGATTTGCTACTTCGAGAAAGTCTAAATGAAGAACATCTCTAAAAACTAGTGTCCAGAACTGGTTTAACTGGGTTACTGGCTCTGTGGTGTTAGAAGGGAGAGTAAGCAGGAATGAAGGGGACTATCTCTGGTAAATAAAGGAGTATTCAGAATGGCTGTCATTGGATGTAATAATGCACTCGATGAGCTGTATGACCTCAATTTGCAGTGTATCATTTTATGAACCAAGCTAAAGGGCCTGTCCCACGAACATGCGACTCCATGCAGCAAGCGCGACCTAACGTGGTCGCTTGAGCCGTACGGCCTCGCGGGGCCGGTCACACTTTGAGCGCCGGAGCCGTATGGAGTTGTGCGTAGCTGGTCCCAACATCGCGCAGGGCTCCGAAAAACTGACAGTGTTGAAAAATTCCACGCGGCAACGGCCTGCCGGCCCGCAGCCGCATTGAGGCCGTACGCACCGCCTCGACGGGCATACGCAGCGTCTTGACGCCGTACGCACAGTCTCGACGTCGTACGTCACGCGCGAACTTCCCGCCGACTTCGCTCGAACTTCATGTCACTCACTCGACCTCCACGCGGCCCCCGCTTCCGGTTTGGTCGCGCTCGCCGCATGCAGTCGCATGCTCGTGGGACAGGCCCTTTAGGTCGCTCTTGTCGCATGCTTGTGCGACAGGCCCTTAAGTTTACCGATGCATTTGGAAAGATAGCTGTGTGTGAGATAGTCTAATATATACAATAAAGGGATGGAATATTTACCAAACCCATCAAAATGTTCATGGCAGTTTAATTTAAGTAAAAAGTTGTGAATTTCAATATGAATAAAATGTTATGAAAACTAATAGTTGCATGAAAATATATTGTGCACTTGGATTGTAAGGGCTGAACAGACAATTTCAGCTAAAATTATCAACTAAATCTAAACTTTCTAAACTCTTTGAAAATAAGTTGTTTCCCAGACATGGCTTCAGATTTCCTTGCACCTGTTCACAGTGCCTGAGAAAGTCTCACTCTTTCACACCATTCCTGGGAAAGTGGAGCTTTGTTGAGGAAAACACAGTTTGGTGATCACGTGCGCCGTCCGCTAGTAGTGCAATAACGGTGCAGATGGGGGATTTATGATTGGCTCGAGGAGGGGACAGTGGCACGGTCTGCTCAGATAAATGCCATAATGGATGATGTCAGGCACGCTTCTGAGGAGAGAGCCCCAACCTTGGACCGTGTCACGAACGGTGCCAGGTGATCAAGAACAGGAACATCCTGCGGCATGCTTTGCTGTGTACTCGGGGTTTGCGAGTACGTGAGGGGTACGTGAGTTTATGTGCCTTATTTGGTAGTGTATTAAAATACCTAGTTATTCATACTCTGTTGGATGAATCTGGTGATTTCTCGAACACAACAGCACTTAAAGTTCATCGTATCTAACGTGAAAAACCATAACATGTCAAGGGCATTAAATGGAAAGAACAGAAATGTGACCAAAAAAACAAATTTGAAGGCACCTCTACAAAATGGGGTGGTGTGGAACCCATTAGGACGTATAGCTGCTCAGGGAATTGTTGAGATAGTATTTTTAGTTTAAGAAATGGGATAATTGTTTTGAGTTTCATGAGCCAAATAGGACATGCACAGTTGCACAGCCCCAGTCTTGCAGTCCCATGACCCACCTGACACTGACCAGGTGGGGTTGGCGCATTCTCGTTATGACCACGTGGCTCTCTCCTGGGCGCTCTCCTTTCTGCACACATCCAGATCATGTGCTACTTGGTAGGTTAACTGGCTGCAATAAATTTCCTCAAGCCCAGGTTAGTGAGAGGAAAATAATGGTGTGGTTGATGAATATGTGAGGGAAGGAAGATTGCAGAGAACTAGCTGGTGGAAATGAGTCTGAACAAATGTAAAACAATCAAAGATGATCATCTGAGCCATAGGACCAGTTACTTCTCTTCAACTCTGGGTACAGAGGAGAGGGGAGACCAGGGAACTTGTCTCTCAAAGACCACGTTACATATCAATGAACTGTATTCTGTATGCGAGGGTTGCTAACATCCTTGCGCGGTTCCATTGAAAGACGCAATCTTACATAAGTTTGATAATATGTTTTGTGGTTTCCCCCATTTTGCTTACAGACGCAATATCTATAATCACTGAGCTCCTGAAAGTGATGGATGATGATCAACTATTTCAATTGACAAATTATTACCGTGAGAGGCTAGAGCAGGCGACTGAAGAAGCGGTGGACAAAGTCAGCTTCGTGTTCACATACGAGAGATATTTCAGTGGCCAAGAATATCAGGTGAGTTGGAAAGAAATGGATTATTCATATTATTGAATCTCAGAATTTTACTCTATCGAATAGCGCATTTATGAGAAAAGGCTTTAATAAACAAAATCAGATTGCAACAATATATCTCTTGATCTCACCATTCCTAGCCAACTGTCAGCCTATCATGGAATCTCCCTGCCTGAGGTCATCCATTGCCGGCCCTGATTTATGCTGGTTTTTCTTCCTTCTTGTTCAACCCACAATCAGTCTGATGAAGTGTCTTGACGAAAGCACCACCGATCCATTTTCTCCAGGGATTCTGCCTGACCCACTGAGTTATTCCACCATTTTGTATCCATAAGATTGTAACCCGCCTGAGAGACAGTTGGGGACAAGCAAAAACAGGCAATTTCCACGACCAATTGACAGATGATCCCAGAGGTTTCTTCTGCCATCAGTGAAGAAATTGTAATAAAACATAGAGCAGCAACGCATAGGAATGAGCTCTTCAGCCCACAATGTTTGCGCTGACCATGATGCCGTTAAACTGATGTCATTTGCTTTTACATGATCCATATCCCTCTATTACCTGCATTTGAATTTGCCTATCTAAAAGCTTCTTAAACGCCACTATTGTATCTATCTGCACCATCATCCCTGACAATCCATTCCAGTCCCCCACTATCGTGTTTAAAAAAAACTTGCACTGCACATCTCGATTAAACTTTCTCCCTACACCAACATAGCTATGCCCTGTAATTTTGGACCCTCGGAAAAAGATTTGACTGTCTACCCTTATCCGTGCCTCTTAATTTTATATATTTCTATCAAGTGTACTCTCAACCTCCAACGTTCCAGAGTAAATAATCAAAGTCTATCCAAACTCTCCCTGTTGCTGAAACCCTCAAATCCATGCAGCATTCTAGTCGCACCCTGTACCCACTCCAAACCTTCCGAGTCTTTCCTGTAATGGGGCAACAGAACCGCACGCAATATTCCAAAGGCAGCCTAATCAAAGACAAATAGAGCGGCATCTTGCCTTCCTGACTCTTGTACTCAATAACCTGAGCAATGAGGGCAAGTGTACCATATGCGTTCTTTGCCACACGATCCACGTATGCTGCCACCTTCAAAGAACTACGAACCTAGATTCCAAGATCTCTGTTCTGTCGATGCTGTTAAGGGTCTTGCCATTAACTATACTTTCTCCTTGCATTCAACGTCCCAAAGCCCAACTCCTTGCTTGGGTTAAATTCCATCTATCATTTCTCTGCCCTGTCTGCAACTCTTCCAATTTTGATGTCATCAATAAACTTGCTCACGAACTGATCTGTATTTATGTCCAGGTTATTTACATGTATCTCAAACTGCAGATCCATGCACAGATCCATGCAAAACTCCACGAGTCACAGACCTCCACCGAGATTATTTAGTTTCCACCACAACCCTCTGCCTTCTATTAATAAGCAAGTTCCTAATCCATTCAACCGTCATCGTGAATTCTGTATGTATTAACATTTTGGATCAGCCTACCGTAGAGAGCTTATCAAAAGCCTTACCAAAATCCATTTCCATCGCCCTACCTTTTTCAATCTCATTCTTCACCTCCTCAAAAAAACAAGTGTGGGAAAGAACCAAAAACTGCAGTACCAAGCAGTGGTGGCTATCCCAAATTAGCTTAGAAATGGGAGTAAATTGTATCTCGAAGAATTCTCACCAATAGTTTCCCTACGACTAACATGGGGCTCGCAAGCCTATTGTTCCCTGTATTCTTGTTACTTCCTTTCTTAAGCAAAGGAACAACATTGACCACTCTCCAATCCTGTGGGACCTCGCCTGTGGGTAGAAAAAAAACGAAGATCCTCATCAAGGCCCCCGCAATCTCCTCTCTTGCCTCCCTCAATAACCTGCGATAGATCCCATCATTCCCGGGGGACTTGTCCACTCAATGCTCTTCAAGAGCCTCAGCACCTTCACCTCTCAACCTCTAACTGCCCCAGTAAATTTGTATTCTCCACACTGATCTCGCTATCCTCACTATCCACACTGATCTCGTTATCCTTGGTTTTTACTTGGGTATAAAAAGCCTTGAGATTTTTCTTAATCCAACTCAACAATTACATTTCATGGCTGCTTTTGGCCCACTTGCATTCTTTCTTGCTTGCTTTATATAGGCCCCATCTGATGCCACCTTCGTAAATCTGACGTGCTTCATTTTCCTTCCTGACCAAGTTTACAATCTCCTTGGTCAACGACGGTTCCCTTAACTCTCCGTCCTTATTCCTCCTCTTTACTGGAACATGCTGATCCTCCACTTTGATCAACTGCCCTAAATAACTCCAACATGCCACGTGCACTTACCCAATAACAACTGTTCCCAATCTACCTTCCCGAGATCTTGCCTAATGACATTTTAACCTGCTTTACCTAATTAAGTACCTTTCCGCAGCATTCAGACTTGTCCCTATTGAGAACAATCTTAAAAGTTGTGATCACCATCTCCAAAATGCTCTTCCATCTTAACACCAGTCACCTGGCCAGGCTTGATTCCCAATACAAGATCCAGTATGGTCCCTCCTCAAGTCGGACTCTCCATTGACTGTTTAATGAATATGTAAGAAGGAACAGCAGATGTTGGTTTACTCCAAAGAAAGACGCAAAATGTTGGAGTAACTCAGCGGGACAGGCGGCATCTCTGGCGAGAAGAATTGGGTGACATTTGGGTCGAGACCCTTCAGAATGAGAGTCAGGGGAGAGGGAAACTTGAGATATGGAAGGGTTAGGTGTGAAAACAACAGATCAAAGCAGATGATCAAGGAAATGTAGAATGGTGCGTTGTTGGCTGAGGGGAAAGTGACAATGACACATACAAACAGTAAAATTAATTAGGATGACAGGGGAGCTAGTCGGAGAACTAGGGTGGGGGAGGCACAGAGAGAGGGAAAGCAAGGTTTACTTGAAGGTAGAGAAATCAATACTCATACCGCTAGGTTTTGAGCTGCCCAGGCAAAATGAGGTGTTGAATGCTGAGCTATAATCGATGAACAACCGCCTGACGTATATGGTTTTTATTGTCCAAGTGGTTCACTACAAAGTGGCGAGCCAGCGAGATCACATCTTCTGTTGATCCATTCTTGTAGTAGGCAAATTCTTGTGACGGTCCAGGTTCTTGCTAAGGTAGGAGTACAGATATTCATGCCACCACTCGGTAGTCATTGTGGTGTGTCACGTTATTTCTCTTGGACGCCAGTATTATTGATGCTCTAATAAAGCAGGTGGAAACCTAGGACTTTCGTAATGAGATGTTGCAGATGTCCATAAAAACTCCAGCCAGTTGCACATCAATATCTTCATTGTTCTTTGCAGAAAGTCATTCAGCAAGTGGAGAATGAAAATTGGCTTGATGGTTCCAAACTCCTCCTGAGTACGATGATGGAGAAAGACCCTCAGACACAAAGGTTAATATGGCAATCCTTTGTGAAAATGCATCACATTTTACCAAAATTGGACGAACTTCTGCAAGAGATAAAGGAACTTGGTATGGTGAAATGCTAACTATAAAATTCTACATCTTTTATTCAGACTCTCAGAGTTCTGATTATTTTTCATGATTTCAACAGGTTCTGATCCCATTGTACATTTGAAGATCATACAAGGTTTATCAGAAGTACCTAATCACCTGAAAGGTAAGATAAGATTAAAATTTCCATTCCTTTTCTGATAGTCATCATGCTTGTTGTTCTAGTCAGGTAACCAAACAAATGAGAAGAGAAAATTGGTTTATATTGGTAGTTGACTAAATGGACGGTGAAGATACATGTGAAAAATGACAAGATTGTCCTGCCTCTCTGTTGTATGTTTTAATAACTTTCATTTCACCTCCTTTCTAAAGATCTTCTACCTCAGTGCAGCTTTTGGTTCTTTCCCACATTTGGGAGGAATGTGCTAAACTAGGGGAAGGCAAATGCTATGATGAAATTAGCAAGAGTCGTTTGGGAGTAGATGTTATCGGCTAAGTACACATGAAAAATGTTTATAGACTGATTGGAATTCGGAACCAGCATGTTCCAGTAAGGAAGAAAAGGGATGACAAGGTCGAGGCCATTGGGTGATAGTGCATGTTGTAAATTTCAAAAAGAGGCATATGTGAGGCTTTTGAAGTTGCAATCGCACAGGACCCTGAAAGGATATAAAAGAATCGGGAAATAACTCAGTCAGGATGTTCAAAGAGGGGCGAGAAAATTGATTTCCTTGGTGAGGAGGTTGAAGGAAAACTCAAAGGCATGTTTTACATGCATTTAAAACAAGAGGGCAGCTGGGCAGAGGGTAGGACTGCTCAAGAACCAATAAATTGCTCAAGCAACAAGTAAAACGTTAGGTGTTTTGACTGCGACTGTTTGGTTTCAGAATCCGAGACCACACGAAGTATTAATCAACGCAAGCTTTATTGTGGCCAAGCATCTATACTTAATCACACCTGGTGGACCCCCAGTCACTGACAGGTGGCTGTGTCCACTGCATGACTTGCAGTTTTCCTTTGGCACCAGTCGCGATCCAAACTGAAGGTGAAGTCTCATCAGCTCATTTTTATACCTAAGAACCTCGAACTTTTACTTTAATCTAAGAACAACAGTTGAAACTATGCTTTCAAACTAGCAATTCTGCTTAGTGTCAAAAACAAGAGTTATTTGTGCAACAGACTAGTCTGATGTCTCCGGGAAGATGAGAATTTATCTTCAAATACCTCAAAGATGGCCTCTTGATTTATTGGCCCTTCTAAGTTAGTCCTAGCATTCTCCTAAACATCTAAGGAAGCTGCTTTCTTCAATGTGTTTGCGTTGATTTATCAGAAAAGCATGAATATGGCTGCTTGCTAACAACTCTGTTTTAGCTGCCTCACTCTGTTTAACGCCTTCCGTCCAAGGAATCACTACTCAACATCTTTCAACCTAAACCTCTCCTTACAATGCTGGAAGTAAAAGAGATAGACAAAATTAGTACTTTGCTTTGGTATCACCGAGGAGAAGGACATGGAAGATAGTGAGATTGTTGTGGAATATACTAATATCTGGGCAGGTTGATATCCACGAGGAGGAGGTGTTGGGTCTATTCAAGAACATTAACGTGTATATGTCACCAGGATCTAATGTGATCTATTCAAGGTAATTGAGAGAGGCAAAAGAAGAGGTTGTTAGTGTTTTGACGGGTTCTTTGTATCCTCTCTAGCCACCCGTGAGATCCCCGAGAACTGAGGAATAGCCAATGCTATTCCTTTACCAAAGAAGGTAAATAGGCATTGGTGAGGCCAATTCTGGAGTATGGTGTACAATTTTGGTCGCCTAATTATAGGAAGGATGTCAACAAAATAGAGAGAGTACAGAGGAGATTTACTAGAATGTTGCCTGGGTTTCAGCAACTAAGTTACAGAGAAAGGTTGAACAAGTTAGGGCTTTATTCTTTGGAGCGCAGAAGGTTAAGGGGGGACGATAGAGGTTTTTAAAATGATGAGAGGGATAGACAGAGTTGACGTGGAAAAGCTTTTCCCACTGAGAGTAGGGAAGATTCAAACAAGGGGACATGACTTGAGAATTAAGGGACTGAAGTTTAGGGGTAACATGAGGGGGAACTTCTTTACTCAGAGAGTGGTAGCTGTGTGGAATGAGCTTCCAGTGAAGGTGGTGGAGGCAGGTTCGTTTTTATCATTTAAAAATAAATTGGATAGTTATATGGATGGGAAAGGAATGGAGGGTTATGGTCTGAGCGCAGGTATATGGGACTAGGGGAGATTATGTGTTCGGCACGGACTAGAAGGGTCGAGATGGCCTGTTTCCGTGCTGTAATTGTTATATGGTTATATGGTTATAGGGATAATCCAACAAAGTGGAAGCCGGTGAGCCTTGCAACTGTGATGGGGAACTTATTGAAGAGAATTCCTGGGGACTACATTGACACATTAGGGGTAGTGAGGTTAGACACACATTGCTGAAGTAACTCAGCAGGTCAGGCACCATCTCTGGGGAAAAGGAATAGGTGACGTTTCAGGTCGAGAGCCTTCTTCAGGCTTCTTCTAGGATAGTGAGTGCGGCTTTGTGTGGGGCCAGTCTTGTCTTGGGGACAATTTAGTTTTTTGACGAGCTGAGAAAATGATTAATGAGGGCAGGAAAAACATAGTAGTTTTCAACTTTCAAGAGTATCTCACTGCTTTCTATCCTCTATTCTAATTAACAGTGTGGGAAGTTTCAAGATTCCATTCACGATCGCCATTCATGATGCTCACTCTGTCTCCTTCCCAGCTGCAAGCTTCTCCATGCCAAGTGCTTGTAATTCATTGAGGGAAGAGCAATTTCCCTTGTTATCTACCACGCAGTCTACTCTGATGTATTGTTAAGATTTGAATACCCAAGTTATGCACAACTTATTCCTACCTGATCTCCCGGTTGCTTAGCACTTTAACTCCCCCACGCATTCCCAATCTGACCGTTCTGTCCTGGGCCTCCTTCATTGTCAGAGTGAGGTCCAACGCAAATTTGAGGAACAGCACCTCATAATTTGTCCCATCCCTTTCCGGGGTGGCCATGGGCTGGCAGGGCGGGCCCCGGAATTGCAGCCGCTGGCTCCACCACGGCTCTGCCTGGCCCGCAGGGTTGGCCAGCAGCCCTCCACCTCCACCCCCCTCCCCTCCCCTCAGTCCGACACCGAGATCCTGCTGAAGATGGGCAGCCGCCAGCCCTGCTCGAAGACGGGCGACTGACTCGGAGCCGCTGCTGCTGGAGTCGTCCTGGTCAGAGAAAGAGTCTGCGGACGGGCAACTGCCGGCCATGGGCAGGCCGGGCGCCTGCTGGAGCTGCTGGTACTGTTGGTGATGGTGGTGCTCGCGGCAGCAGCAACCTCCTCCCCCTCCCTTGCCCAAGCCCAGTCGAGCGCCGGGCCGGAGGCTGAGCCCAGGCTGGCACGCAGGCGAAGCCGATGCCCTCGCTCCTCCTCGGGGTAGTGCATGAAGTGGCAGCGTGTACCGTAGGGGCAGAAGCCGGTGGCGTGGAAGAAGCGGCACGGCTTAATGTTGTACTTGGGGTAGCGGCTGAGGGAGCACAGCTCGGCCAGGCCGTGGGCGAACTGCCACTTGTCACCATAGTGGCCCATCGGGAAGCAGGTTCCTCTGGAGTAGGGGAGGGATTTGGCCACAGTTGGCGCTGGCTGTGGGCCTGTGGGTTCTCTGCGCTGGCTGTGGGCCTGGGGCCGCTGATGTCGTTGGCCCGGGGCTGTTGGTTGGGCCGGTGGGAGTTGAGTTGGTGTTGGCGCATCTTTGCACTGGTCGTGGACCTGGGGGCCGTTGTCCTGTCGGTTCGGACAGGTATGGGACACTCAAGTTGGGGGCACGGGGCGGGTCTGTGTGAGTGCAGCTGCCGAGAATGTCTCTCCACCGGTCCTGTCTCCCCACTCTATCTCCCTGTAGCATCTGCCCCCTCTATCTGCATCCTGACAAATACAAGCTTGAAAAAAGACAAAAAAAATCGGACCCAAACTGTACTCACTGTATCTACAGTGCTTCGTCCGATTTTTCTTTATAACATTTGACCTTTGAAAAATCCCATGATTACTTGCGGTTTTTGTAATACCAAACTCGCTTATTCAAAGTAGCACTGCTATGACTACAATACAATCCAATATACAATTCACCGGTAGAGATGTAATTATATTGATATCCGTATTCCCAGTGAATGTGGACCAACCTGGTTCTGCACTGATTAGCCACAATGAGATTCCCACCTTTCCAACAACCCTTTAATAGGTTGTCCTTGCACTGATATGAGAATTTTCCGACTCATCATGAAAGTGCGATTATGAAATCACAACATTGAGAAACCTGTCCACATGCAGTGAACACAGTCGATGTACAATCTTTCATCTCGCCCCTCGGACTCAATCAAAACGATAGCTGGCAGCCTTGGAAGCCTTACCCCATTACTCAAACCTCACGTCAAAAACCTTGCCATAATATTTGACTCAGCATTGAAATTTGACAAACAAGTCAATGCCGTGGTAAAGGCTAGCTTCTTCCAGCTTCGGACGATAGCTAAAATAAAACAATTCCTCCAGTTTGACGACCTGGAAAAGGTCATCCACACATTTATCTCCTCCCGCCTCGATTACTGCAACTCCGTTTACACTGGCATCAGCCAATCTTCCCTGTCTCGCCTGCAACTGGTCCAAAACGCTGCAGCGAGACTCCTGATGGCACCCGAAAAAGGGACCACATCACCCCGATTCCGGCCTCTCTCCACTGGCTCCTTGTGCAGTTCCGAATAAATTCCAAGATCCTTCTTTATGTTTACAAAGCCCTTAACGGGCTTGCCCCCACCTACATCAAAAGTCTGCTTACCCACCACACCACCTCCAGGTCCCTCAGGACGGCTGACTTGGGGTTACTGAACATCCGCGGTCTAGGCATAAGCTCAGGGGCAACCGTGCCTTTGTGGTTGCAGCACCCAGACTGTGGAACAGCATCCCTCTTCCCATCAGAACTGCCCCCTCCATCAACTCTTTTAAGTCGAGACTTAAAACTTATCTTTACTCACAAGCCTTTCTTGACGTCCTCTGAGAGAGGGCTATATGTATGTATTTATGTATGTACTTAATCTATGACCCACTGTTGTATAACGTTTGGGTTTAAATTTCACTTAATATGCACAATCCAATAAATAATTTGTCCTAGCACTGAGAAGACTACAGTGAGAATCTTGTCTACTCGCAGACTGAATGCAGAAAGGAGGAGAGATAATCAGTCCCAGCCAAATTGATGTGGTCTGATTCCTGTCCAATTCTGTATTGCCTGAAATCCAATTGATATTTGAAGTCCAATTCATTCTTGCAAGTGATTAACAGAATGTGTGAAAGGATGGAAATATTATGATTCCTTGCAACGTGGGCCATCAGCACATCTCATGATAAGATCCTGTGATTTTAAATGTGAGTTGCAAAGAAGAGGGATCACTGGAATTATCACAGTTCATGTGGTTGGGGAGAATTGTGTACTCTGAATTTGGCTTCCACGTGGGGTCCAGCTGTCCTCTTAATTGGGGCTTAGAACAGGACAGACACAAAGAACATCTCATAGAGCAGTGCTTTGTATCTCAAATAAGTCGACTTACTGAAGCCTTAATATTATAAACTGCAAAATACTATAAGAACCCTATTGGTTCAATGACTCATCCTTTTTATACCTGGTGACATAGTGGTTATATACGGATTTTACATTTTCAAATAATTCGTCAGTGATTAATGTTTCTTTATAGCCTTTCATCCTTGTTTATTTTAACCTTATTTTCCCAGTTATTTAGAAAATTGTCCTCCGTTTTGTCAGACAAATGGGTGCAATAAATGAACTTGCCTCCGCTGTTATTTACCTCAACCAGGTTCACGACATCCTATGTGTATCTTTCCTCCAGCTGCTATGTCTTGCAATCTAAACACTTCCTAAATCTATTTATCGCATTGTCTATCGTGACCATTAAGTTGCCTTTATTATGTGGGCTTCATACTTCCCCAGTATGTAATCTCTTGGGTGAAAACATATTGAAAACTTGCCCAGTTTTCTTCTTGTCCAAAATTGCCTCCATCAATACAAATGTTTGCACACTGTTCGACATATATAAAGGTTGCTGACTTTTCAGGGGTGGATTAATTTCTGTACTCACCAAAGCTCCACTTTTAAAACGAATGGAGCACAATTGAAAGAATAGCAAAAAGAGAGTTCATCTAATTTTGTTTTTACTTACATCAGTGAAACTAATTCTTCAAACTGTCTTGTTCCCATTGAAGATGTTCAACAGAAGCATAAGCAGACTCTGCAGGCACAAACTGAAGAACTGAGAGTGAATACAATCCTGATGAGGGAGAAGGTTAAGGTTTTCCAGCTTGTTGATCGATACGCTGACCTGACTATCATTTCTACTCTTCGAGATCGGAGACTAATGGAACATGAGCTGCTGGCAAGAGGTCGGGACCATGAGGAGTGGAGAAAGATGCATTTCCAGGGAAAACTAAAACAAATTCGGACTAATCAATTATTCCAGAGCTGCTTTTCCCGGAGTAAATCTAGATCTGGGTGTTCGGCAGCAGTGGCCGGCGTGCCAGGCATTGGAAAAACGACAATGGTACAAAAAATTGTTTATGACTGGGCCACGGGGAAAATATACCAACACTTCCAATTTGTCTTTAGTTTCAAATTCCGGGATTTGAATACCATTAACTGTAGAACAACCCTGAGCGAACTGATTATCGATCAATATCCTTACCTCCAGAATATTCTGCGAGATGTCTGGAAGAACCCAAAGGTATTGCTGTTTATATTCGATGGGTTGGATGAATACAAAGGTAGAATTGATTTTGCTGCCAGTCGGAGAGACACAGAACCTCAGCACCAGTGCCCAGATCCCGAATGGTGGTGTGACGTGTCGGACATTGTGTACAGTTTAATCCAGCACAAGCTGCTCCCAGGGTGTTCAGTGCTCGTGACCACCCGCCCCACTGCGTTGCTTCTATTGGAAAAAGCAGAAATCAATATCTGGGCTGAAATCCTGGGATTTGTTGGTGAGGAACGGAAGAAATATTTCACCATGTTTTTTGAAGATCAGACAGTGGCAGCAGCTGTTTTCAAACATGTGAAGGAGAACGAGATCCTGTACACCATGAGCTATAACCCCTCCTACTGCTGGATCCTCGGTCTGGCACTGGGCCCCTTCTTCACACAAAGCCAAATGGACCCGAAACGAGTTCCCAAGACCATCACCCAACTATATTCCTATTATATTTTCAACATCCTGCAAAACCACGGCCGTGAGATTGACAACCCCCGTGATGTGTTACTGAGGGTTGGTCAGATGGCCTTCGCAGGAGTGTCTGAGAAGACCATTGTGTTTACAGAAGAGGACTTGATCAAGAACAAACTGCAGCCATCCCAGTTCCTGTCCGGGTTCTTGATGGAACTGTTGGAAAGAGAGGATTCTGCCCGGAGTGTGGTGTACACTTTCCCGCACCTCACCATCCAAGAGTTTGCAGCCGCACTCGCACTATTTCTGTCTCCAGATCCCGGGGATCTTGAGAAACTCCTCACTGAAGCTCACAGCGAGGATGATGGGCGATTTGAGGTGTTTCTCCGCTTTGTCACTGGTCTCTCTTCTCCAGGGTCAGCTCAAAGCCTGGGGAAGTTTTTGGGTCCATTTTGTCATCAAACAATCTGCAGAGTGATTGACTGGGTAAAGGATGAGGTGGAACATCAGATTGGAAACTCAGGGAGTGGAGCTGGTAAAAGGAGGCTCCGGAACACATTACACTACCTGTTTGAGTCTCAGAATCGCCAATTGACGAGGTCTGCACTGGGATCTGTGGAAACCCTTTCGCTCAGTGGATTACGACTAACCCCCATTGACTGTGTCGTCCTGTCTCATGTCATTGGATTCTGTGAAGCAATAAAACACCTCAATCTACGGAGCTGCAACATTCAGTGTGAAGGGCTCCAACGGCTGGGACCCGGGCTGCACAAGTGTCAGGAATTGAGGTAACTATTAATTTGTCCCTAAATCTAGATTATAACATCATGCAGCTTTGTAATTGCCTATAAATAAAAGAAAATATATAGCTTGGTTAAAACTGTATGAAATCATATTTGCAGACATACTATAGGGGTGGTGCAGTGGTAGATTTGCTGCCTTACAGCGCCCTCCCCGTGACCGCGTGGGTTTTCTCCGGATGCTCCAGTTTCTTCCCACACTCCAAAGGCCTTCAGATTTGTAGGTTAACATGCTTCGGTAAACATTGTAAATTGACCCTAGTGTGTCGCATAGGGTTAGTATACGGGGATCGGACGCGGTGGGCTGAATAAATAATATATAAATGCAACATCTCCAAGTTTGTGGATGACACAAAGCTGGGGGACAGTGTTAGCTGTGAGGAGGATGCTTGGTGGCTGCAAGGTGACTTGGATAGGCTGGGTGAGTGGGCAAATGTATGGTAGATGCAGTATAATGTGGATAAATGTGAGGTTATCCACTTTGGTGGCAAAAACAGGAAAGTAGACTATTATCTAAATGGTGGCCGATTAGGAAAACGGGAGATGCAACGAGACCTGGGTGTCATGGTACACCAGTCATTGAAAGTAGGCAGTAGAAAGTTCTACTGCAGTTGTATTCCAGGTGAGACCACACCTGGAGTATTGCGTACAGTTTTGGTCTCCAAATCTGAGGAAAGACATTCTTGCCATAGAGGGAGTACAGAGAAGGTTCACCAGACTGATTCCTGGGATGTCAGGACTTTCATATGAAGAAAGACTGGATAGACTCGGCTTGTACTCGCTAGAATTTAGAAGATTGAGGGGGGATCTTATAGAAACTTACAAAATTCTTAAGGGGTTGGGCAAGTTAGATGCAGGAAGATTGTTCCCGATGTTGGGGAAGTCCAGGACAAGGGGTCACAGTTTAAGGATAAAGGGGAAATCCTTTAGGACCGAGATGAGAAAAACATTTTTCACACAGAGAGTGGTGAATCTCTGGAACTCTCTGCCACAGAAGGTAGTTGAGGCCAGTTCATTGGCTATATTAAAGAGGGAGTTAGATGTGGCCCTTGTAGCTAAAGGGATCAGGGGGTATGGAGAGAAGGCAGGTACAGGATACTGAATTGGATGATCAGCCATGATCATATTGTATAGCCGTATTGTATAGTCATATTGTATATCGAAGGGCCAAATGGCCTGCTCCTGCACCTATTTTCTATGTTTCTATGTCCTTGAGTATTTGACATTTCCACCCCAGAAAAAGATTTGATTCTCTACTCTATCTATGCCTCGCATAATTTTATATGCTTCTATCAGGTCTCCCCTAAACTTCCGTACCAGAGCAAACAATACAAATTTGACGAAGCCCTCCTTATAGTTAATACTAGACTAAGTGGAACCCGTTGGGTCCCATGTTCACACGGGAGGGCTGGTCCCCCGTGTCGATCTTCCGCCTCTCCACCAATTCCGATATTGGTGGGCAGTGTAGGTGGGGGGGGGGGGGGGTTCTGGAGCGCTGGTATGGGTGTTGTTGGCTGCAGGGACTACTGGTCTCCAGAGGGCTAGTATGGACATTGTGGGCGAAATGGATTCTTGGGGTGGCAGCTCAGATCCTCAAGCTTGATGTGCTGGCAGCGCACTCATGGCTGGTGGGCTGGCAGTTGACTCACGGCTATTCCTTGAAATTCCATTTGAAGCAGAGTGCAAGGCCACCAAATTCAAATCCATTTTCCTACCATTTCAAGCAGGGTGTAAGGCCACCAAATTCAAGTGCAGTTTCTTACCTCCTCGAGCAGGGTGCAAGGCCACAAAATTCAGGTTCCGTTCCCTATCACTTCAAGCAGGGTGCAAGACCACCGAATTCAAGTGCAGTTTCCAACCACTTCAAGCAGGGTGCAAGACCACCAAATTCAAGTGCAGTTTCATACCACTTCAAGCAGGGTGCAAGGCTACCAAATTCAAGTGCAGTTTCATACCATTGAAGGAAGGTGCAACGACACCACATTCAAATGCAGTTTCATACCATTTCATGCAGGGTGCAAGGCCACCACATTCAAATGCATTTTTACACCATTTCAAGCAAGGTGAAACCACCACAAAACCACACAAAACACCACACTCACAGTTCAGCAGACAGTCAGGTTGTTCAGTTGATTCACAGCTCAGACAGAGTAGTGACCTCTCCTGACTGAACCACACCCACACTTCCGGGTTTTATAATACCTCTCCCTTTCACCGGAAATGGTGTGGCCTTCACGCCGTGATTGACGGGAGAGAGATTCTCAACATTTTTTAAACACTAATAACACTTTTATTTTTCATTGATGGGAAGAATCCTCTGCACCTGATCAGCGGAGGGGGACTGAGTAAGATGGGCAAAAATCACAGCCGTAAGTGGTTGCGTTTTACCTAAAATCAATATAGTGCAAACAGGAAGTTGTCAAGTTTAGACAAACAACCCGTTGCAGTGCCTTGTCACTTCAATACAAAACCTGCCCAAACAACCATTTGCAGTGCATTTTCACTTCAACCCAAACAACCATTTGCAGTGCATTTTTACTTCAACCCAAACAACCATTTGCAGTGCATTTTTACTTCAACCCAAACCGCCCCCAAACAACCCTTTGCAGCGCCTTTTCACTTCAACCCAAAAACCTCCAAACTACCCTTTGCAGTGCATTTTTACTTCAACCAAACCCCCCCCCCAAACAACCATTTGCAGTGCATTTTTACTTGAACCCAAACACCCCCCAAACAACCATTAGCAGTGCATTTTTACTTCAACCCAAACAACCATTAGCAGTGCATTTTTACTTCAACCCAAACAATCATTTACAGTGCATTTTTACTTCAACCCAAACCGCCCACAAACAACCGTTTGCAGTGCCTTTTCACTTCAACCCAAAACCCCCCAAACTACCATTTGCAGTGCATTTTTACTTCAATCCAAATCATTAGCAATGCATTTTTACTTCAACCCAAAAAACCATTAGCAGTGCATTTTTACTTAAACCCTAACAACCATTAGCAGTGCATTTTTACTTCAACCCAACTAACCATTTGCAGTGCATTTTACTTCAACCCAAACAACCATTAGCAGTGCATTTTTACTTCAACCCAAACAACCATTTGCAGTGCATTTTTACTTCAACCCAAACCGCCCCCAAACAACCATTTGCAGCGCCTTTTCACTTCAACCCAAAAACCTCGAAACTACCCTTTGCAGTGCATTTTTACTTCAACCAAAAACCCCCCAAACAATCATTTGCAGTGCATTTTTACTTCAACCCAAACCCCCCACCCCCAAACAACCATTTGCAGTGCATTTTTACTTCAACCCAAAACCCCCCCAAACCGCCATTTGCAGTGCATTTTTACTTGAACCCAAACACCCCCCAAACAACCAATAGCAGTGCATTTTTACTTTAATCCAAACAACCATTAGCAGTGCATTTTTACTTCAACCCAAACAACAATTAGCAGTGCATTTTTACTTCAACCCAAACAACTATTAGCAGTGCTTTTTTACTTCAACCCAAACAGCATTTTCATTTTCAAACCACATTACGGGCACTCACAGTTGAGTAGACATGTGTTCAGTGTTTTTCAGAGCTCAGAGAGACGTGACCCTCTGGCTTCCTCCATCTTGCATAGACTGAGTGAGGCACACCACTTCCTGGTTTTATAGTCCCTCCCCCTCCCTCCAGCAGGGGCAGCAGAGAGAATGGCAATTTTTTTTAAATACATTAATATCTCTCTGATTTTTCATCGATGAGAAAAATCCTCTGGTCCAGGAAGGCGGAGGGGGGCTCTGAGCGAGGTGGCCAAAAATGACGGCCGTAGGTGGCGGCGTTCTCTCGGAAACCGCAGCACAGTGAGCCAAAAGCGGTCAAGATCAGACTTTAATAATATAGATGTCTAATCTAGGCAGCATCGTGGTAAACCACTGCCCAAAGCCTTCACGTATACCCTGTGATGGGGCAACCAGAACTGCACGCAATACTCCAAATGCGATTTACCAATGTCCTATGAAGATGCAACATGGCGTCTTGACTCTTAACTTCAATGGCCAGACAGATAAATGGAACCTTAATGTACTACTTCGTTACCGCTTTTTCCATTTGCATTGCAGCTTTCAGGGAGCTATGTGCATAGAGTCATATTGTCATACATTGTGAAAACAGACCCTTTGGTCCACCTTGGCCTATAACCCTCTAAATATATCCTAACAATGGAATTGGCCAAATGTCTCTTGAACATTATGATAGTACTTGGCTAAACTGCCTCCTCTACCAGCTCACCCTGTGTGTAAAAAACAAAGTTACCCCTCAGGTTCCTATTATATCTTTCTACCCTCACCTTAAACCTATGTCGTCTGGTTCTTGATTCCCCCACTCTGGGCAAAAGACCATACATTTACCCAATCTATTCCTCTCATGATCTTGTACACCACTTTAAAATCACCCCTTGTCCTCCTGCGCTCCAAAGGATAAAGTCTTAGCCTTCTCAACCACTCCCTGTAGCTCAGTCCCTCAGGATGTCCTGGCAACGTCCTTGTAAAACCTCACTGCTATCTCTCAGATTTGACAACATCTTTCCTATAACATGATGACCAAATCTGAAAACAATACTCCAAATGTGGCCTCATCAATGTCTTACAGGACTGTAACATGACCTCCAATCTTCGAAACTCAATACTCTGATGAAGGCCAATGTGCCAAAAGCCTTCTTGACCACTCCATCTACCCTGTGTTGCCACATTTAAGGAATTATGGACCAGCACTCCTAGATTCCTAGGTGGGCCGAAGGGTCTGTTTCCGCTCTATCTCTAACCTAAATTAAATTGATCTGGGTCAAACTCAAGTGTTTAGTTGTCAACAACGGAACAATGAAATTCTTACTTGCAGCAGCATAACAGACTTGTAAATGTAATGCACATAGATAATATATAATAAATAAAATTACATTAAAGCAATAACCACAATACAAAAGCATAAACCCTGAAGTCCTCAGTGCAACCAAAGATGTTCATAGTTGGGGTGAGCATTGTGTAACAGAAACATAGAAAATAGGTGCATTCCGCCCTTCGAGCCTGCACCGCCGTTCAATATGATCATGGCTGATCATCCACTCAGTATCCTGTACCTGCCTTCTCTCCATACCCCCTGATCCTTTAGCCACAAGGGTCACATCTTAACTCCCTCTTAAATATAGCCAATGAACTGGCTTCAACTACCTTCTGTGGCAGAGAATTCCAGAGATTCACCACTGGGTGTGAAAATGTTTTTCTCATCTCGGTCCAAAAAGAATCCCCCCTTATCCTTAAACTGTGACCCCTTGTTCTCGACTTCCCCAACATTGGGAACAATCTTCCTGCATCTAGCCTGTCCAACCCCTTAAGAGTTTTGTAAGTTTCTATAAGATCCCCCCTCAATCTTCTAGATTCTAGCGATTACAAGCCGAGTCTATCCAGTCGTTCTTCGTATGAAAGTCCTGACATCCCAGGAATCAGTCTGATGAACCTTCTCTGTACTCCCTCAATGGCTAGAATGTCTTTCCTCAGATTAGGATACCAAAACTGTACGCAATACTCCAGGTGTGCTCTCACCAAGACCCTGTACAACTGCAGTAGAACCTCCTTGCTCCTATACTCAAATCCTTTTACTATGAATGCTAACATACCATTCGCTTTCTTCACTGCCTGCTGCACCTGCATGCCTACTTTCAATGACTGGTGTACCATGACACCCAGGTCTCGTTGCATCTCCCCTTTTCCTAAACGACCACCATTCAGATAATAGTCTACTTGTCTGTTTTTGCCACCAAAGTGGATAACCTCACATTTATCCACATTATACTGCATCTGCCATGCATTTTCCCACTCACCCAGCCTATCCAAGTCACCTTGCAGCCTCTTAGCATCCTCCTCACGGCTAGCACTGCCCCCCAGCTTCGTGTCATCTGCAAACTTGGAGATGTTGCATACAATTCCCTCGTCCAAATCATTAATATAAATTGTAAATAGCTGGGGTCCCAGCACTGAGCCTTGCGGTACCCCACTAGTCACTGCCTGCCATTCTGAAAAGGACCCGTTTACTCCTACTCTTTGCTTCCTGTCTGCCAGCCAGTTCTCTATCCACATCAATACTGAACCCCCAACACCGTGTGCGTTAAGTTTGTATACTAATCTCTTATGTGGACCTTGTCAAAAGCCTTCTGAAAGTCCAGATATAATACTGGTTCTCCCTTATGCACTCTACTAGTTACATCCTCGAAAAATTCTATAAGATCCGTCAGACATGATTTGCCTTTCATAAATCCATGCTGACTTTGCCCAATGTAGTGTTCAAGAACCTGATGGAATTGGGAACAACCATCTTAAAACTTGTGACTGTTTTCAGACTCCTATACCATCTTCCTGATGGTAGGATGAAATGGGACCATGGCCAGGGTTGTGTGATGTTTGATGTTAGTTCTCATTTTGAGGCAGTTCCTCCAGATCCCTTCAATGGTGTGGAGGTCAGTACCTGTGACACACCTGGTAATGTCTACCACTGTCTGCAATCTCCTTAATTCATGAGTATTCGAGTTGCCGAAGCAGGCCGTGATACAATCAGTCAATATGCTCTCTACCTTTCACCTGCACAAGTTCAAGAGACAATTAATTGACGTATCAAATTAGCTCAATCTTCTATGGAAGTGGAGGTGCTGATGAGCTCCCTTTATGTTTGCATGAGTATGCTGGGCCGGACAGATCTTTACCCTCCTCATGTAATTTTCTCAATATCCTGGGACACCCAAACAGGAAGGAAAAGCTATGGTCATTGAACCATCCATGTGTACAGAGTGGAAAACAGAAACACCAAACATTCAGTAACAAAGGGACAGAGCACAGTTTCTGGCAGTCAGCTGCCACTGGGGCGAACTGAACTTTCCCCAATCCCCATTGTCATTTCTTAGCTCTGTAATCTCACAGCCCTCCACACTGTCCCTTCATCCAGCAAATACATCTTGCTCCTCTGGCTCAGTCAGTCTTGCTTTCACCTTCCAATCTAGGCTTGCATACTATCATGACTGGTCTGTAAATTCTGCCAGTTAACACTTGCAAACTACCAGGCTGCGACTTTTATTAGTGTTAGGGCTTCACATGCAGCAGGAGGCTGAAAATTCCCAGCCATCCCACCCCATGTATTCGGCCATACTTGGAGAGTAAACACTGGAATACAACCCCAAATCTATGTCTCTTCACTTGAAATAAACAGAGCTCATTTATTGGGAGAGCTCCTCTCTTCGATTGAGAACTTCAGCAGTTGGTCACATATGACAATGTAACCCGAGATGTGTCATGGATTAATATAAGGTACAAACGCTAAAGGACAGGAAATGAGAGGACAATTGTTTTACTGGGAAATTGTCCATTCCCATAAATTGCAATATTTAATTGGAATATAATAGCAACAGAACGAGGCGGTTATCCGCAAATTTGAATGGTGGTTAATGCGTCATGAGGATATTTCTAACAGCAGTGAATGAGGACCATTAGAGGTTTCACGTCGACAGCATTATATTTGATAAATGATTGCATTCCGTGAATAACAGGGAGCTGGGCAGCAGGGCTTTTGTCAGTGACAGGAATACCTGGTTGTTAATATCCTGAAATATTTTTGGTTTTGGATCAGTTTGTTTCTTACTCAATCTGTTTGTGTTTAGACTAGGGGACAATGACCTGGGAGATTCCGGAGTGAAGCCGGTGTTTGCAGCTCTGAGGAACCCTGATTGTAAAATACAGAAATTGGAGTAAGTAACTGTGAGATGTTGTGTTCACAGTGATTTTATTTACAATCCCAGGAGTTTAGACTGAAACCAAGTATTAATATGACCCGTATAGGCCTGCTAAAAAGTAATGGTGATTTTAACACTCTTGTTTCTCTGCTCTTTACCATGTTTGCCAGGCTGGACAAGAGTGGTATCACATCTTCCTGCATCAAGGATCTTGCATTCGCTCTGAAAACAAACCAGTCACTGACAGAGTTGGATATGGGCATTAATAAACTGGGAGATTCGGGAATGAAACTGCTGTCTCTTGCTCTGGGAAATCCAGACTGTAAAATAAAGATACTGCGGTAAGTACCAGGCTAAGAGAGATTAGGACAGATATATTCCATCATTCTCCAACTGCCCGTGGCTATATACACTAAATGACACCACTAACATGAGTCATTCTCCCACTCCGGAGTCAGCATTTTCGATGCACCTTATTCAAATTAAAGCAAGGCTTGCATTTGTGTGTGTGACACAGCTGTTCTAACCACATGAAAGTAGATCTTGGCTGAATTCATATAAGAATTCATAAACTTGAACTTAGTATAGAAGTTGGGATGTAATGTTAAATTTGTTAAAATTGTACAAGGCATTGGTGAGGCCAATTCTGGAGTATGGTGTACAATTTTGGTCGCCTAATTATAGGAAGGATGTCAACAAAATAGAGAGAGTACAGAGGAGATTTACTAGAATGTTGCCTGGGTTTCAGCAACTAAGTTACAGAGAAAGGTTGAACAAGTTAGGGCTTTATTCTTTGGAGCGCAGAAGGTTAAGGGGGGACTTGATAGAGGTTTTTAAAATGATGAGAGGGATAGACAGAGTTGACGTGGAAAAGCTTTTCCCACTGAGAGTAGGGAAGATTCAAACAAGGGGACATGACTTGAGAATTAAGGGACTGAAGTTTAGGGGTAACATGAGGGGGAACTTCTTTACTCAGAGAGTGGTAGCTGTGTGGAATGAGCTTCCAGTGAAGGTGGTGGAGGCAGGTTCGTTTTTATCATTTAAAAATAAATTGGATAGTTATATGGATGGGAAAGGAATGGAGGGTTATGGTCTGAGCGCAGGTATATGGGACTAGGGGAGATTATGTGTTCGGCACGGACTAGAAGGGTCGAGATGGCCTGTTTCCGTGCTGTAATTGTTATATGGTTATATGGTTAATCAACATGTCAAGAAAGGTATAAGAAAATACGGCTTTGGTCAAAAGTGTTCATGTTTAGACTTGAATGCAATGTTTCTTCAACTTTCAAAACATTCTCTCCTTTGAATCTTCAGCTTTTGCAGTGGAATGGGTGAAATATTGAAATTGTAAATCAACAGCAAATTAGAGAAATGGGCGTTTCTTACGAAATGCATGGAGTTTCCAATGTGGATGTTTTCCAGAAGCAGCCTTGAGTGAGAAGGTTTGCAAGTAGCACAACTTGTTGCTGCTTTCTCCATTAAGATTTGACCAATACAGATGATTGAATTGTGGTGAAATCGGCATGCGTTTGATATTAACTATTTAATTTATCCGTGACTTATACATAACATAAATGACTGGGGCAATCAGTGAGAGTAACATAGATTTTTGTTCAATTGAATTCAAGTGTTTATGGAAGGGCTTAATTGAATAATTTGTGCTAATAGACAGTAAATATACATTTTACAAGAATAAATTATTCTTTGGTTTTTGGATGTCGGATCCTTAGGCTATGGGATGTTGGTCTCACAGCTTCTTGTGCAGAAGATCTCTCCGCTGCTCTCAGGACAAACCGCTCGCTGACGGGACTAGAGCTGGGTGATAACGAGGTGGCAGATTCTGGAGTGAAGCTGTTGTCTGCAGCTCTGAGGACCACCGAGTGTAAAATACAAAGACTGCGGTAAGCCCCTGAACGTGACAAAGAATATGCAGTCATTGATACTAAATACTGGAGCAGTCCTTCCATCAGGACACCAGCGATTGTTGCACTGGCTGCGTTTCTTCACACAATTGCCAAAGTCGTAGACATAGAAAACATAGAAAAATAGGTACAGGAGTAGGTCATTCGGCCGTTCGAGCTAGCACCACCATTCAATATGATCATGGCTGATCATCTAAAATCAGTATTCCATTCCTGTTTTTTCACCCTATCCCGTGATTCCTTTAGCCTTAAGAGCTAAATCGAACTCTCTCTTGAAAACATCCAGTGAATTCGCCTCCACAGCCTTCTGTGGCAGAGAATTCTACAGATTCACAACTCTCTGGGTGAAAAAGTTTTTCCTCATCTCAGTCGTAAATGGCCTATCCCTTATTCTTAAAGTGTGACCCCTGGTTCCAGACTCCCCCAACGGGGAACATTTTTCCTGCATCTAGCCAGTCCAATCCTTTAAGTATACCAGGAGCTGGCTGACATCAGCAGCAGCACTTTCTGCTCGAGAGCATGTGCTTTCAGCTGATGTGTGCAACTTTGCAAAGTCCTCATAGAGGTTCACTACCTTGATCAGCTTGCTGCAGCTTAAACCCAGCACAAGTTCAGCAGTCCTAGAGCCTTCAATGCAGGGTCAGCAAAGGTTCACAACCATCTAATTTCAGTAGGAAAGAACTGCAGATGCTGGTTTAAATTGAAGGTAGACACAAAATGCTGGAGTAACTCAGCGGGACAGGCAGCATCTCTGGAGCGAAGGAATGGGAGATGATTCAGGTCGAGACCCTTCTTCAGACTCTTTCGGGTCGAGTCCCTTCTCCAGACTAAGAAGGGTCTGAAGAAGGGTCTCGACCCGAAATGTCACCCATTCCTTCTCTCCAGGGATGCTGCCTGTCCTGCTGAGTCACTCCAGCAATTTGTGTCAAGCATCTAATTTCAGTGACAGTTTTGACACGGGTGGCACTTCACTAACCGCCAAAACCCTTCTGGCAATGCAACCGGACACTGAGGCTCAGACACCTTTAGTGTTAAATAATTCAGAGGCGTCTGCTGGTGAAAACCCATGTCTAGGACCAAGCTGGAAAGAACAGCGAGAACATGACGAGTGGCCGATGACATGATGAACAGGAGCTCTGCCCATCAGTAGTATTACTATACTGAACAACCTCAGGGATTCCCTGTTTCCTACTATGCTTCTCTCTTTCACAGTTTTTGGGCTGCTGGTCTCACAGATTATTGCATTGAGGATCTCCTCTCCACACTCAGTACAATCCACTCACTGAAAGGTCTAGACCTGGGAGCAAATTCCTTGACAGACCGATCTGTCCCCGCTCTTCGCCGTCTGATACTCACCCATCCGAGTCTGGAGTGGATCTGGTGAGTATTTGCATTATTAAACATCCAAAAATCTACTTAAAGTGTTGTTGAAATATTAATTCACTCCCTGTTACTGACACTGTTGTGCAGCCTGTTTATTTCTACATCATTTCTCAATCGTTTTCAGGCTGGGACGAAATCAATTTACTTCAAATGGAGAGAATCAGCTGAAGTCGCTGCAGGGAACCAGACCTGGACTGAATGTGTCTGTATGAAACATTGCTACATTTTTCACAGATTACCTGCTTCTCCGAGCAACAATACTTCTGCTACGAGCCCTTTTGTGTCCATAAAGGTTCTCAGTTCAAACTGAGCACCCATTGACTTCTATGGTAACTTGGAGAAGCGTGTGGCTTTGTAATCAGGCCCATGGAATATAGAACATTGAACAGTGCAGCACAAAAACGGGTCATTCAGCCCACAATGTCAATGCCAAACATGATGCTAAGACAATCTCTAATCTCAAATTCGATTTCGAGTTCAAATTTATTGTCACATGCACCAATTAAGGTACAGTGATAATTGAGATACCATACAGCCGTTCTAAGTGAAAAGCAACAATACACACAGCCATATAAAATAAAATTAACATAAACATTCACCACAGCGGAATCCACATTCCTCACTGTGATGGAAGGTTATAAAGTTCAATCGTCATCCTTTTTGTTCACCCGTGGTGGGGGCTGTTGAATCCTCCGCAGACACCGCTGCCGACGGTCCGATGTCCGAAGCCCTCTCGTCAGGATGATCGCAACGCCGGCGTCGGGACGGATTGCAACACTCCGCGGCATGGAGCTCCTAAGTCGGCCTCTTCTTACCGGAGTCCGCGGGATACTCGGCGTTAAAGTCCACAGGCCCTGTGGTTGGAGCTCTTCCGCAGGAGATCCTTGGCAAAGGATCGCAGGCTCCACGATGTTAAAGTCTGCGCGCCCGCGGCTTGAAGCACTGGGCCAGTCTTTAGGAAAAGCCTCACCACTCCACGTTGTTAGTCCGCAGGGGAGACGGAGATATGATATGGAGAAAAATCGCATTTCCGTCGAGATAAGTGACTGAAAAAAGTTTCCCCAAATTCCCGCACCCTCCACATAAACCAGACCAAGAAACACTTAAACATACTTTTAAAACATACTTCAAATAATTAAAAACAGAGAGGGGACAGACAGACTGTTAGCGAGGCAGCCACTACGGTGGCACCACCCAGTGTGCACATAACCAATAGCCCTCCATTCCCTGCTTATCAATATGTATATCCAAAAGTCTCTTAAATGCTGCTTTTATCTGCCACAACCACCTCTTTGCCATTGCATTCCAGGCACCCACCACGTTCAATATTTGAAAAAGAACTTGCCCCGCACAACTTCTTTAAACTTTGCCCCTCTCACCTTACAATTATGCCCTCTAGTATTTGATTTTTCCATCCTGGGGGAAAAAAAGATTCCCACTCTCCACTCCATCCATGTCTCCGACAATTATACACAATTCAATCAGGTCTCCTCACAGCTTCCAGCGTTCCAAAGGAAATGATCCAAGTCCGCCTAATCTCTCTCTGCACTTAATATCCCCTAATGCAGGCACCATCTTGTAAACCTCCCCTGCACCCTTTCCAAAGCCTCCTCATTCTTCCTGTAATGTGGCGACCAGGACTGCATGCAATACTCCAAATATGACCTAACCAAACTCCAATAAAGCATCCTGACTTTTGTTGTTCTTATACTCGGTACCCTGACCTACCAAAGCAAGCCACTTTATCTACTTGTGTTTCCACTTTCAGGGTGTTATGAACTTGGACCCAATATCCCTCTGTACTATTAATACTATCAATACTATTAAGGGTCATGCTATTAATTGTATTTTTACTTCTTGCATTTGACCTCCTAAAGGAACTTCTACAGGTAGAGAGCATACTGACTGGAGCATACTGACTGGTTATGGGGAACAAGGCAGAAGAGTTGAACAGGTACTTTGGATCTGTCTTCACTAAGGAGGACAATCTTCCTAATGTACTAGTGGCCAGAGGATCTGGGGTGACAGAGGAACTGAAGGAAATCCACATTAGGCAGGAAATGGTGTTGGATAGACTGATGGGACTGAAGGCTGATAAATCCCCAGGGCCTGATGGTCTGCATCCCAGGGTACTTAAGGAAGTTACTCTAGAAATCATGGACACATTGGTGATCATTAGAGCCAGGATGTTTAGGCGCTAAAAATCTCTGAAATAGGCAGGCAAAAAGGCAAAATAATTTTTTTTAAAGCATGTAAAAGGGCATTTCAGATCAGATCAGATCAGATTATTTAATGACCACACACTCAAGCTGGTGGAATTCATATTCAGTACAGGATGTTACACAATAGGCTGATTCCCGTCAAACATAAAATAAAACACAACAACATACAGTATACAGTACATGCACGAGGTGGCTATGTGATATTGTCATAGAGTGTTCAGAGTTCGAATTGCATATGGATAGAAACTATTTTTGAATCGTGATGTTTTGGCAGGCAGTGAGCTGTAGCGCCTTCCTGAGGGCAGCAGGTGGAAGATGTGGTCAGCTGGGTGGGAGGGATCAGAAATGATTTTCTTCACCCTTGACACGGACCGTTTGAGATTGAGTGATTCTATTGATGGGAGGAGGGGTGCTGATGATTTTGGATACTTTGTTGACAATGCGCTGTAGTTTATTACGGGAGTGAGTGGCTAAACTGCTGTACCAAACTGTTATTGATGAAGTGAGCATGCTTTGGATGATGGCTGTGTAAAATCGGATTAGGAGATGTTTCCTCACTCTGAACTTCTTGAGCTGACGGAGAAAGAAGAGTCTTTGGTTGGCTTTTTTATAAATGTGATCTGAATTGATTTTCCATTTGAGGTTATTGCTTATGTGAGTGCCAAGAAATTTGAACGAGTCAGTGGTGGATATGGGTTTGCCGGAGGTGAGTAGGGGGGTCTTGGGTTGTGCCTTACGTCTGAGATCAATGATAAGTTCATGTGTTTTTGATGTGTTGAGTAGGAGGTTATTGTCTGTGCACCAAGTGACTGCTTTGTGTGTTTGAGTGCGGTATTCTGTTTCGTTGTTGTTAGAGATGAGACCTATGATGGTTGTGTCATCTGTGTATTTATATATTTTGACTGAACTATACTGGGATGTGAGTTGATTTGTATAGAGTGAGAATAACCAGGGTGACAAGACGCAGCCCTGAGGGGCTCCTGTACTGAGGTGCAGAGGGTGAGATATGGTGTTATGTATCTTCACCCTCTGTTGTCTGTTCCAAAGGAAGCTATAGATCCAATGACAGATGCAGGGGTCAATGTTCATGTCCGTTAATTTATTGACAAAAAAGGCATGTATTTCCACCACCAAGATATGGTGAAAAATGATAATTATAAAGGTATACTACATTATTGCCTGGTTGCACATAACTACCAGTATTGCTTTCAAATTACCTGGTGTTAAACTATGCTGTCTGTCAGACAGAATATGTTTCAGTTGTGAAAAACTTCTTTCTACCCCAGCTGAGGTCACTGGCGCATACCCAAAACAAGCTACAAATTCTACATTCATGTCGATATCTTGTGCATTACAACTACCTTTGAAAATTTAGCTATGTTTTGTACTTCTTCAAGATCTTTGTTAGCTAAAATCCCCCTCTGACATTTTCCTTGTATTCTTTACCTACATCGCCAGGAACTTTAAGTACAAAGTACAGCAAGTGTAGATGTAAACAACTGAGCAATAGTTGAGCTCTTTGACTTCTCCAATAGTTCCGATCAACAACTACTCCTTTGATGGTTGACCTGCCTCCAGTGTACCAATAGAAACATAGAAAATAGGTGCAGGAGTAGGCCATTCGGCCCTTCGAGCCTGCACCACCATTCAATATGATCATGGCTGATCATCCAACTCAGTATCCTGTACCTGCCTTCTCTCCATACCCCCTGATCCCTTTAGCCACAAGGGCCACATTAACTCCCTCTTAAATACAGCCAATGAACTGGCCTCAACTACCTTCTGTGGCAGAGAATTCCAGAGATTCACCACTCTGTGTGAAAAATGTTTTCCTCATCTCAGTCCTAAAAGATTTCCCCCTTATCCTTAAACTGTGGCGCCTTGTTCTGGACTTCCCCAACATAGGGAACAATCTTCCTGCATCTAGCCTGTCCAACCCCTTAATGACCTAATTGGCAACATATCTCCCCACAGCATCGATTGTCTCGTCTATTGAGACCCATATTTTGTTGCGTGCAATTTCATCTCTAATTTTCTGCACAACAATGTTGAAGTTGCTATCAACATAATTTTTCTGTAATGATGATTCGCTCGGTATATGTTCCTGTGTATTCCCCTAAAAAAACCTCTGAGAGATTTGTTTTCCAAATTCCACAGTCGAATTCCAGCATCAATGAATGCTTTGCACAGGCCACATGAACATTCAGATTTGCGATTGGAGCCAGCAGTAAATGTTGTGAGGAGACAAGCTTGTGTATTTCCCGCCTTCAGTTTCTCTGCCGCCCGACTTGTGGCGCTGTCTGTACATGCTGGGAGATGAAATATTTCTTCTCACGATTCACTGCTTTCTCACATGCTTTGCAAAACAGCACACAGTTGTCTGTAGAGAATATATCACTCCCGTACACTCTTACCAAATCGTTCAGTTTTTTACAAGGCGTTGACTTGACTAGACATTTTGACGCTTGCAGGGGTAGATCCTACAGGAGCGAGGATGCAGACCTCTACTCCTGTTGGTTAGATTAGTCAAGTCAGCATGGATTTACGAAGGGAAACTCATGCTTGACTAATCTTCTGGAATTTTTTGAGGATGTAACTAGGAAAATGGACAAGGTAGAGCCAGTGAATGTAGTGTACCTGGACTTTCAGAAAGCATTTGGTAAGGTCCCTCATAGAAGATTAGTGGGCAAAATCAGGCACATGGTATTGGGGGTAGAGTGCTGACATGGATAGAAAATTAGTTGGCAGACAGGAAACAAAGAGTAGGGATTAACGGGTCCCTTTCCGAATGACAGGCAGTGACTAGTGGGGTACCACAAGGCTCGGTGCTGGGACTGCAGCTATTTACAATATATATTAATGATTTAGATAAAGAGATTACAAATAACATTAGCAAATTTGTAGATGACAAAGCTGGATGGCAGTGTGAACTGTGAAGAGGATGCTATGAGAATGCAGGGTGACTTGGACAGGTTGCGTGAGTGGGTACATGCATGGCAGATGCAGTTTAATGTGGATAAATATGATGTTATCCACTTTGGTAGCAAAAACAGGAAGGAAGTTGGGAAAAGGGTAAGTACAGTGGGATCTGGGGGCCCTTGTTCTTCAGTCAATGAAGGTAAGCATGCAGATACAGCAGGCAGTGAAGAAAGCGAATGGCATGTTGGCCTTTATAACAAGAGGAGTTGAGTATAGGAGCAAAGAGGTTATTCTGCAGTTGTACAGGGCCCTAGTGAGACCACACCAGGAGTATTGTGTGCAGTTTTGGTCTCCAAATTTGAGGAAGGACATTCTTGCTATTCAGGGAGTGCAGCGTAGGTTTACAAGGTTAATTCCCGGGATGACGGGACTGTCATATGCTGAGAGAAGAGCTGCTGGGCTTGCATATTCTGGAATTTAGTAGGATGAGAGGGAATCTTATTGAAACATATAAGATTATTAAGGGTTTGAACACGCTAGAGGCAGGCAACATGTTCCTGATGTTGGGGGGAGGGGAGGTCCAGAACCAGGAGCCACAATTTAATAATAAGGAGTAAGCCATTTAGAACAGTGATGAGGAAACACATTTTCACACAGAGAGTTGTGAGTGTGAAATTCTCTGCCTCAGAGGGTGGTGGAGGCCGATTCTCTGGATACTTTCAAGAGAGAGCTAGATATGGCTCTTAAAGATAGCGGAGTCAGGGGATATGGGGAGAAGGCAGGAACGGGGTTCTGATTGTGAATGATTAGCCATATCACATTGAGCGGTGCAGGCTCGAAGGGCCGAATGGCCTACTCCTGCACCTAGTGTCTATTTTACCATTTATTATGATTACATATCCTGTTGTGCTGCAGCAAGTACGGATTTCATTGTTCTATATGGGACATATAACAATAAAACATTGTTGACTCTTGACTTGCTAACATTAAACTCCATCTGCTGCTTCAGCGCTCATTTCAATAGTATATCCCACCATATACTGTGATAGCCTTTCTCAGTCCTCATCCTCAGCAATATTGGTGTCGCCTACAAGTTTACTAATGAGCACATCTAACCAACTTGTCTGAGCCAATGTTCTGGCCATATATCTGAAGCCTGACCATTCCACCCGAGAAATGTAAGGACAGGAAAGACAGTTTGCAGACTCGGCCAATGCCATGGACACATTGGTTTGGACACACAGAGTGATAAGGTAATATTGTGAGCATTCTTGATTATTCTTGTCTACTGTTGGAGAGGGAACTGCTGTCTGTTTAGACTGAATGCAGAGTCAGTCCACCTGGCATAGCTCCACGTGTTTATTGCTTCCAATGTTTGTGGCCAGTCTGAAAAAATGAATATTGGGAACTTCTTGAGAATGATGCACAGAACAGGATAGTAGCAGTATTTTTCTTTTAAAGAAAGCATTATCTGGGATGCTTTCTCTGGATTGTTGATACCTGAATTATTAAAGAAAGAGACGCTAAACTGTCTTTAAAGAATGGTGATATCTTGTAAAGGAAAGTGTATTCCATTAAGTGGAAATATTTTCTCTCTATATTTTGACCACTGACACAACATCGAACATTTTGAAGAAAGTTTAATGAGTGGATGAAACCAGGACTAATATCGCTATGTCATGTACCCTGTAATGTGGCCTAATTTGGGTTGAACTTGACCTTCAGGAGACATCTCATATTTGGGTGTTTCCGTAAATACTGCTCTCAGTAGTGAAACTGAAGGTCTCCAAACTTCTATGTTATTCTTCTGTTTATGTAATATTCCCATTGTTTCATATCCTGTATTTTAAGTAGTATAGATCATGGTGCATAGCCAAAATAATGAGATGAAGCAAAGATAAATAAATCAGTTTTTACAAAGAAAAATATCAGATATGTTTTCTTGCTTTTTTTGGTGACATTTTTCAATCAGGATTTCATCAAATTCTCAGGCTAATTTATACCAGAGAGATAACATTAATTTTGCATTTAATAACTCTATATATGCCAAATTCTGATTATGCTTATGATCCGACAAGATGGCTTTCTGCTGCCCCAAGTTTTTGCAACAGAACGTGAGTAGCAGCGTCAATTTTGTCATGTGTGAGTTAAAAGTAGAGTAATCTTTTTTTAGATTTATTGTTTCCTTTTTTATTGTTTACTAGACCAAGTGGGACCCGTTGCGTCCCGTCCCCTAAACACGCGTTTGCGGGAGTGAGGGGCTGCCTGCGACGTCACACACACTAACCACACCACACACACACACACACTAACCACCCCCCCCACACACACACACACACTAACCACCCCCCCCCCCCCCACACACACACACACACTAACCATCCCTCTTGATATTATATGAATATTATTCTTTTACCCCATCCCCGTCCTATCCACTCATTCATAGAGAGAGATGGGGTGGAGGGGGGGGGGGGGGGCAGAGGAGGAGGGAGATGGTGGAGAGAGAGGGGGGAAAAGAGGGATGGGGAAGAGAGGCGGGGAAATAGGGGGGAGATAGATGAGGGGGGAGAGGGGCCCGACCCGAGATGGTTCGGACTCGAGACGGACCCGAGAGCTCTAGTACAGGGCCTGACTTGCTCGTTCTTGATTTGCAGCGTGTGGAACACAGGCCGCCGCAGTCTTCAGCTATGATCTTTGGTCTTCAGTCGAAGGCCCATCTTTTGAATAATGTGGGGGGGGGGGGGCTCTGATGTCATTCGCAGCATGAACAAGAACGGGAGACAGACAGGCAGATCCATTGTGACGTCATTAGCCAAAGCCAGACGTCTTTTTTCAAAGTTTCTTCAGATTTGCGAACATTTTGATTAATAACTCAAGAAATAATGCATTCATTTTTCAGAGGACGATTTTGGAGTCCACAGGATAAATCTCTACCGGAATATGTAAAAACGTTACCGTTAACACGTTTTTCGAGAAGATGTGATTTTACTCGCGCACACACACACACACACACACACACACACACACACACACACACACACACACACACTAACCCTCCCCCCATGCACACACATCCAAGATGAGAGTTTTTATAATTATAGAGATATTTTGTGTTTAAGCTTACCATTGAAATAGTTAAGAATGAATAGAACTTAATCATGAAATAAAAATCTAGTTTGCTCAACTATTTTAGCGATGTCTCATTCTGTTGCCCCCCCCCCCCCCCCCCCCCCCCAATTGAGTAATGTTGTGAAAATTATTTATAGCGCACTATAGCTGAAAATAGGCAGCATGGTGTTGCAGGGAACAGAATGGCTATCTCACAGCTCCAGGGACAGGTGTCGTCCTAACCACGAGATGCTCCATTTTCCTACCTATACTGAAGCACTTGAGGATTGGTCAGCTATTTGGGGGTTAAATTCCCCTGGTGTCGTGCATAGTAGAATTTAATGGGATGTGGGGAGAATGGGTTATTGTATACATCCTGTGCCAGTTACATGTAAAGTATCTTGAAGTTGGGGCAATTTGTCTTTGGCCCAGGGTTATTATCTAAAAAGCTGAACATAATTTGCATTTGAGTGGACTGATGTCTTAATCTTCTTGAATATGTGACTGGTGATGTATGTAAGTGTTGCCATTAAAATTGTTTCCATGATTGTCAATTTGTTTATGCTTTTGTAATGTTTTCTGTTTTATTCCACACAATACTATCCCTTTCCTTCCCAACCAGTAGCAAAGAAAACTAAAATATAACCTTTATCATCATATACCAAAATGAATCTGGGGAGAGAACCACTGATAATAACCAACAACGATTAGATCAGAGCACAAAGCAGCACAAAGAGGTCAAACTGATGTCAACTGTAGGTACACAAAAAAGCTGGAGAAACTCAGTGGGTGCAGCAGCATCTATGGAGCGAAGGAAATGCGTAACGTTTCGGGCCGAAACCCTTCTTTCAGTTCAGATGTCAATTGTATTCTGGATTACTGGACGACATAGAGGTGGGCCATGGCTGGAGTTGTTTCTCTTTAAGCACATATAAACGGCCAGACATCTCGCCATATTCAGTATTTGCTCATAAAATGTGGCTGGGGCTGGCAAAAGCAAAGGAACGGCATGCATACGATATGGATTTCAGCAAATGGTTTTGTAATTCTGTTATTTTACTACACCAGTGAAGCTGGGACTGTGAATCAGCTAAAGAGTCACTTCCATAGCAGGTGCATTAGTTCATAACGTATCCCTGCAAAATTTTCAGTTCTGCCAGCCTAGTGTACAGTATCTGGAATTCCAGCTGCAGGAAGGCAGAAGCAGATTTGGAAGAGACAGAGTAAAACCAGTAGAGAACATCCCGGTCCCGAAGATAATAATAATAATAAATTTTATTTTCGGGTGCCTTTCAAATCTCAAAGTCACCTTACAAAGATTAACAGAAGAGGGAAAAAAAACATAGTTGGAGAAAAATAAATAATAAGGACATCATCAATACACAAATTAAAGATAGAAATCGCTCAAAAAGACACAAAATCAAAAAATCAAAAAAACACAATGTCTAGAGAGAGCAGCGGTAGCTAAAGTGCGCCAGCGTCCACTCCCTTCCGACAGCCATCTTGGACACAGACTAACAATGTAACTTACACACAGAAAAATCATCCCCCCACAGTGGTAGGGGTGTGTGGAAGGGAGGGGGGTTTAGGGGAGGGACGGTGGAGGAGGGGGAGAAAAAGAGGGGGGAGAGAGAGGGGGGAGAGGATGAGAGGGAGGGGGGGTAGGATGAGAGGGAGAGGAGGAGAGGAAGGGGGGAGAGGAGAGGGAGGGGGGGAGGAGAGGAGGGGGGGGGAGAGAGAGTGCCTTTTTACTTCAACCCAAACCCAAACAACCATTTGCAGGCAGTGCTTTTTTACCTCTAACCATATTTTCATTTTCAAACAAAATTAAGGGTACTCACAGTGCAGTAGACATTTGTCAGGGTCATTCAGAGCTCTGATTGAGGCACACCACTTGCAGAGACTGATTGAGGCACACCACTTGCAGAGACTGATTGAGGCACACCACTTCAAGGTTTTATAGTTCCTCCCCATCCCTCCAGCAGGGGCAGCAGAGAGAATGGGGAATTTTGTAAAAACATTAATATCTCTGTCAATTTTCATCGACGGGGAAAATCCTCGGCACACATGCGGCGGAGGGGTCTCTGAGCGAGGTGGCCAAAAATGACGGCCGTAGGTGGCGTCGTACTCTCGGAAATCGCAGCACAGAAAGCCAAAACCGGTCAAGAACAGACTTTTAGTAATATAGATAGAAGATAGATAGATTGGAACGACAGATGGCGCACTGGGCTAAGTGTTCGGCTGGCAACCGGAAGGTAGCCGGTTCGAATCCCGCTTGGAATGCATACTGTCGTCGTGTCCTTGGGCAAGACACTTCACCCACCTTTGCCTGTGTGTGAGTGATTGGTGGTGGTCGGAGGGGCCGTAGGCGCAGAATGGCAGCCACGCTTCCGTCAGTCTGCCCCAGGGCAGCTGTGGCTACAGAAGTAGCTTACCACCACCGAGTGTGACTGAGGAGTGAATTAATAATGCGATGTAAAGCGCCTTGAGTATTAGAAAGGCGCTATATAAATCCCATCCATTATTATTATTATTATTATTGCTACTCCCCAGCTGGATTTACAGAGTCATCCGATTGATAATCCTAATCCGGTCCTATTTACTGATGGCTCTTCACACTGACCCAGCGATGATAGATTATTAACAGGATATGCAGTAGTCACACCACACCAAGTGCTGGAGGCGTATGCTTTACCATCTGGAACACCGGCGCAGGCAGCTGAGCTGCACAGCCTGACTCGTGCCTGCATATTAGCAAAAGATAAAAGTGCTAATATCTACACCGATTCTCGCTATGTGTTTGGGGTACATGACTTTGGGCAGTTATGGAAAAATTGAGAATTCATCACATCAACAGGATAGACTAATTAGCATGATCAACCGGTCTTAAATTGAATTCTATTCAATTGCCACGGCAAATTGCAGTTATTTAATGTGATGCTCATACATCATCGGATGATAATGTATCAAGGGGAAACAGATCAGCCAATTATGTAGCCAAACAGATTGCCCTGAGCCAAACCCCGCAATTACAAACAGTAATTGTCTGCATCACAAAGAAATCTCCTGAGTAGCATTGATGAAACCCAGTTACAGGATGCCCAGAACCTAGCATCACTTCAGGAAAATAATGCCTGGAGCAAAGCAGGGTGTTATCAAGACCCCTGATGGTCGGGTAGTTTGCCTCAGGAGCCTACTTTTGCCCCTGTCCCGCCTAGCTCATGGACAGGCTCGTAAGGAAAAGGGGGATGGGTGTCCCTCCAGGGAGCCGGGATTCCCCACGGTCTCTGTGGCCAGGTTTCCCCTGAGCCGGGCATCCCTCCTCGAATCCGGGATTCCCCGCGGTCTCCGTAGCCAGGTTTCCCCGAGCCGGGTTTCCCCGCGGAGACAGGATTTAGACCCCGGAATGTCATCCAACAGGACCTCTGTAAAAGCACTTCCTGCAAGACAAAGGCACAACCTGAAAATAAGTTCAAAACTTATCTTCAGTTTTTGAAACGTACCGCTGGAGGAGCGACACGCCTGCCAGCCAGTCGTGCGCCATGCAGGCTGGAGGGCTCTTCACATAGTCACTCACATGACTCCGAAGTAAAATGATAAACAAAGAGTATTAAAATGTAGACATATTCCTTATTAACTATTTGGAGTATTAAAAACGTATGAATATACTAACATTGTGTGGGATCAGGGTGGATGAGGATGAAGTTGTAGTATGAAATCAACAAACAACTTTCACACAGAAAACAGTGAATTTGCTGCTCTAAGTAAACATGTTTGGTGGAGGCGCCGGTGGCTGCAGCTCACCTGCAGTCAGTCAGTCTTTTTTTCTTTTTTTTTGTCTTGTTAGGAGTATGTTTTAGTTTTATTTTTAGTTGTGTATATGTGGGGGGGGGGGGGAAACATTTTAATCTCTTCCTTTGAACGTAGTCCCAGATCTTTTCCTTGTCGTGTCTCCGCTTCGCTGGGGCCTAACATCGTGGAGTTGGCTGCCTCCAACCGGAATCAACCTGAGAGGGCTCCAGTCGTAGAGCCTGCGGACATACTTACCATCACGGAGCTGGCTGACTCGGAGGCTGTGGTGGCACGGCGGCTGCGACCCGACTTCGGAGCTACAGAGGTTTCGGCCGCAGGCCCTGTGGATGGTAAAATCGGGAGCTCGCATGTCCCTGGTAGGAGACCGATTTTTGGGAGCTCCCGCAATAGCAACTTCGCCCGCCCCGAATCACGGGGTTTGAATCGGCCCGTCGCAGGGCCTTACATCGCCCAGCGCAGCTTAATCGTCCATGGGACTTACCCTCGCCCGCCGGGGGCTTTAACATCAAGAGCCTCGATCGCCTTGACGCAGCAGTTTGACTGCCTGACCGCGGGAGAAGAACAGAGAAGAGATAAGACTTTTGCCTTCCATCGCAGTGAGGAGGTGTTTGGAGATTCACTGTGATGGATGTTTGTGTGAAACTGCTAATTGTGTGTTATGTTTATTTTGCTATTATGACGCAGGGACCAACATTTCCTTCAAACCTCTGTTTGTTTGAATGACAATAAAGGCATTCTATTCTATTCTATTCAACAAGCTTCCTTATCTGCTTTGAACGTTGGGTTTGTGCCCATATTCCTTTGCTTGCTCAAGGACAGATTCCAACCAAAAATTATAATTGGATGTATATGTTTCTATTTTTGCAACTGATTAATGAGAGAAAATATTATTATCCTTTCTTACTACATGTGTTGATCATAAAGATCAACAAGGAGGGAACTGTGGAAGGAAAATTGAATATGGAAACAAAAGGGTGTTTTGGATGTGACAATTGTCAGCTCTTGTTTGACCAGGTGCAGAAGAAGTTTGTGAGAATCGACAAAGTAAGATAAGACGTATTACCTCCAGTCTGGGAATGTGACGAATTGTGGATGATAAATAAAAATGTGAAATGGGAGGAGATAACAAAGCTTGTTTACATGTGTGAGAAGTTACAGCGGATCACCTGCGCCCCCTACCATTAGTAGCGTAGATACGTTGCAGTAAATGGGAGGCTTATGATCGACTTGGAATGGGGACGGTGAAGTGGGCCGCTATAAAGATGAGATAGAATAATGTCAAGATTCCCTTGTTTTGAGTTTGATTTGTATTAACCATCTGTTGAATAAGATTAACATAAGCGAACGGTATGTTATCACTAATGAAATAATTGGAACCCATGTGGTGATAGGAAGTTTTTGTAGAATAGTATCTAACAAAATAAACAAAAGTTATTTATTTCACAGTATAACTGTTGGCTAATTCTGCTGTGAAGTCAGAGAACTGATGAGCAGTTTACTGCCACCATTCTCTCCATGATATCATAGAAACATAGAAAAATAGAAAATAGGTGCAGGAGTAGGCCATTCGGCCCTTCGAGCTTGCACCGCCATTCAATATGATCATGGCTGATCATCCAACTCAGTATCCTGTACCTGCCTTCTCTCCATACCCCCTGATCCCTTTAGCCACAAGGGCCACATCTAACTCCCTCTTAAATATAACCAATAAACTGGCCTCAACTACCTTCTGTGGCAGAGAATTCCAGAGATTCACCACTCTCTGTGTGAAAAATGTTTTCCTCATCTCGGTCCTAAATCATGCAATACAGTCTCTTGAAGCAAACTTGCAATGTCTGGAACTTTTCGTTTTTCCTTTTATTTCTGTAGATTGACGCTGTTCAGCCACTAACCACATGTTGCTAGCTTTACTAACTCCACCCCATCACCAGAGCTATAACAGCACTCTCCTTCTCCTGCAGTCAGCCAGATGCTGCACGAGGTCCCGACGGCTGACAGCTTCTAATGCTGTGCTTGTACAACAGTGATTAAAGTTATGTTTGATCTAATGATCTATTGTCATCAGTCTCACATCATTTACATGGTGTAGAAGTGGGATCCGAACTGTTTACCGGTTTTTATTTGTTTACTGAGTTTTTATTTCTCACCATCATGTCCTCGTGCAGAAAGCCCGACCCTCTAATCTTTGATGCTGATATCAACTAACGCAGGGCCACCTTTGAAATAGACTACCGGCACTTCATCAATGTTGCACTCCGATGCTGTAAAGGCCTCCCTCCTACTCAATCTTGCTGGGCCAGAAGCTCTACGCCGCTCCAGAACTTTCAGATATGCCCCTGCGGTTCTTGGTGACAACAACCAGGTAATGACTCCAGCGGAGTCTCCCGATGATTATAATTTGTTACTGCGTAAATGTTGCCAGATATGCGATCTCCCATCCAACCATATCCTGGACTGGGCCAAGTTTTTCTCTCGACGACAGCTCCCTGGAGAGCGAGCTGGCACGTTTATAGCAGATTTATTGTACCTTGCTCAGCGGTGTAGATTTCAGCAGCTACCTGCTGAGGAGCTGACGGATCAATTAACTCGAGACATTTTGGTAAATGGAATAAGTGATCTCAGGCTTAGATCTGAGCTTTTAAGGAAGGTTGACCGCACGTTAGACGAAGCGGTGCACGCGTGTCGCACAGCAGAATTTGTAGTTCCTTCTGACCCCCGGGAGAACAAAACTATACATCAGACAGGTCTCGTTAGACAGAGGGATTACTCGGATAACAGACGTCCCACGACCCAGGTCTCCTCCAGCAGGAGACGCCCCACGATCCCTGCCAGCCAAGCGTCCCGCAATGACTCTCATAATGTCCGAATTGCAACTACCTACATGGAAGACAGGCTTCTTGCCCTGCTATGGGAAAAGCCTGCAACTATTGCTGAAAAATTAACCATTTTGCCTCTGTGTGTCGTTCAGCCGCTCGGTCCCGTGGGAACAGGCCTGCACTCAACTTTCTACTGCACGGTGATAACAGCTCACGGCCACATTCCGACCTCTCCCCCGGGCTCAGCCCAATTAATTCGCAAGAGGACTCTGTTGTTTATACTATCAACCATGCAGCTGTGCAGCGCTCAGACCCTGCTGTCACTATCTCTGTGAATGGATTTCAATTTATTGCCCGTCTCGATACCGGCACGAAAGTAAATACAATGTTTGTTTATCTTTTCGAGAAGATTAGAGCTAACGAGAAGCTCATCAAGGACAGCTCCACTCTCCGTGCATTTGGCGGTGAAGTTCGCACTCCCCTGGGGAAAACTACTTTGAAATGTGACCTAGCCAAATCTAGCAAAGCTCTAACGTTCTATGTACTAAGTTTTGATTCGGTGACCCTCCTTGGAAACCAGGCCTGCCAAGATCTCGGCCTGATTGCTTTCGACAAAACGGTTCACAGGCTGCACACCTGGGATCCACTCACAGACTTCCCTGATCTCTTCGACGCCATCCCAGGCAGGCTACCTGTCACCTATAAGATTGTCACAGACCCCAATGCAACTGCCGTTGTTCAACCACCGCACCGCCTGTCCGTCGCGATTACAGACAAGGTACACTCCAAGCTCAAGGACATGGTATCTTTTGGCATAATAGCAGCAATCAGCGATCCCACAACTCCACCATGATCGCGACCGAGAAGAAGAATAAGGGTGACATTTGCATATGCATCAACCCTAAGAACCTAAACTCTGCCATTAAGCGCCCCCACCACTCCATGAAGACAATGGAGGATGTAGCAGCTAGAATTGGAACGGCCACCCTATTTTCAGTTCTGGATGCAAAGAACTCCTTTTGGCAGATACCGCTAGACAAAAGGTCGTCAGACCTCACTACGTTCTCCACCCCGTTTACAAGCTCCTCAGAATGCCATTCGTTATCAACTCCGCTAGCGAAGTCTTTCAGAGAACGATGGAGCAGTTGTTTGCAGACCTACCTTGTGCCATCATTGTCGATGACATCCTTGTGTACGGGAAAGACGTGGCAGAGCACGACCGTAACCTCAAACTGGTTCTGGAGCGGGCACGAAAAGTCAATCTCAAGCTCAATCCGGACAAGTGCAAGTTCAGGGTCCCGGAGGTCACATATGTCGGACACGCATTCACCTCTCCCGGCCTCAAACCATAACCCTCAAAAGACTGATGCCATCACCGAGATGCCAGCCCCCACTGATGTGAAAGCCTTGCAGCGCTTCTTGGGTCTGGCGAACTACCTCGGCAAATTCATCCTGAACCTCAGTGAGCTGAGCTCTCCACTACGACAGCTTACGAAGAAAGATACCACATGGATGTGGCTCCAGCAGCACCAGGCGGCCTTCGAGGTGCTCAAGTTCAAGCTGAGCAGTGCGCCAACCCTGGCCTTCTTTGATCTTGATTGTCCGGTGACGATCACCTGTGATGCCTCAAAAATTGGACTTGGGACAGACTGTCTACAAACATCCTCTGATGGCACCTTACAGTCCGTATCGTATGCATCTCGCACCATGACTGAAACGGAGCAACACTACGCACAGATTGAGAAGGAACTGTTGGCTGTTGTGTTCGCCTGCACCAAGTTCCGAGTCGACCCCCGGACAGATATGGGGAATATGTTTCACATGTGCATGCCACCCCATGTTTGATGAGTGTGTTTCATTTAAAAGGGGAAGGATGTAGATTGATGCTGTTCAGCCACTAACCACATGTTGCTAGCTTTACTAACTCCACCCCATCACCAGAGCTACAACAGCACTCTCCTCCTCCTGCAGTCAGCCAGATGCTGCACGAGGTCCCGACGGCTGACAGCTTCCAATGCTGTGCTTGTACAACAGTGATTAATGTTATGTTTGAACCAATGATCTATTGTCATCAGTCTCACATCATTTACAATTTCCCTCTCAATTAATTTATTCTACAGATTCCCATCGCCATCCTCCCCAGAATCTCCTCGAGAACATGGGATGGTGGCCCGAACCAGAGGGCGGGAGTCTTCCTCCACCACAGTACTCCCCTCCCCCCTGGAGGATTCTCGTTCGTCCCCCTTCTGCTCCTCCCAAGAGAAATTCTTCCTTTCCTTTTTCGATGGGAAGGAGCTCACAGACTCTGGGGTGATCTGAGCAACCTTCATCTGTGGCACCCCCTCCTCCCACCCGATCCCCTCCGCCCTTGGTTGGAATATGGGGCTTGCGGACTCCCTAACGGGAGGTGACGGGATGGGTAGAACATTCTTGTCTCCTGGGATTTTGTTCCCTGTGTGTTTCATCTTCTTTGCCACCTTTCCCCGTTCTTTTGATCCTCCCCACCCCCACCTGTGCTCTGCGCAACCTCCAGGGTTCCCAGACTCAACTACAGGGGGGTCCGAGCGGTGGGAGGGGGATTAGTGGCACCGGAGGTGGAGGCCTCCACCTCTGGGATTTGGGGCAATTCCTCTGAATATGCCCCACATCCTTCCAGGAATGTCACCTTGGGTGCTCCAATTGCCAGAAGATGGTGAAGTCACGCCCATCCTGCTGGACACAGAAGCGCCCATCAACTACCTCCTCCCAGTCCAGCATCATCATCAGCTGGTGCCGGAGGGAAAGAACGTGCCGCAGTTCCTTCCTGCGGAACCCCTGGGATATCGGGGTGATGTCCGTGAGGACCTTCCCCAGGGTGTGAAGATGGGGAAGAAGGGCCTCATTTGTGATGCAGGGCGGGACATTGGACAGGACCACCCACTGCACTTTGGTCACCAAGGGTGTGACCTGCAGGAATGTTCCCCCCATGAGATCCCTTTACTCACGGCCGCATTCACCCCTCATCGGACTCCAGGAAGAACACGGCCTTCCCGAACTTTCTTCCCACGTACATGATGCCTGCGGGCTTGGCCACCACGGCCTCTGCAACCTCGCAACCAGGTTCATTTGGGGGGGCACGTAGCACCTGATCCCATATTCAAAGGGCGTGCTCCTCATGGGGAACTGGGCCTCAAGAGGAGTAGCTGAAGCAGCCGCCTTGGCATAGCTCCTGGAAGGCCCTGGTCCCCCAGAACACTGACCTGGCATGGTACCAGTCACTACATTTAACAACAAACAAAAACATACAACAAACAGTCCAAATGACATGAATCCAGTGTCCACACACAAACTAGGAAAAGTTCGAGGGAGGGAGACGAGTGGTGTTGGCTCGGATGATGAAAGTGCCCGGTAATGGCACCTCCCAAACCTGCTGCGTCAACACCTCTTCAGCCCGGCTATCCCGACCTCCGAGCTCTGCAATGTTTTGGTTTTACCAACAAAAATGCATATGCGTAGGTGGAAGTCACCCTCAATGTGGATTGTAATTTAGTTATATAGTAGTTAATTTAGTAGTTAATCAAATTTTTTGTTTGATTCATATTATGCTGACGGATTTTGTTTTGTTTTATATTGTACTGCCAAAATTATTTTAAATAATTGATTACATTATTTTTGGTCAAACATTTTTTTTAAAGGAACAACCCAACCAGGACATCTTCAGCCGTATCCTCTCTCCTACGCACAGGTTGTCCAAAGATGAGGATGGTGGGTGTGAAGTGCAGCCAGCAGTAAAGGAGCAGCCACTTTAGGTGTTGGAACAAGGGCTGCAACCTCACACACTCCATATACACGTGGTACACAGACTCTTCCAGCCCACAATAGTGGCAGGTGGCTGGCGAGTCTGTGAACCGCGAGAGAAACAGGTTGCAGGGAACTCCTCGGTGCAGTACCCTCCACCCCAGGTCCCCGATGTAGAGGGGGAGAATCCCTGCCTAGAGTGACCCCACTGGGAGGCCTCCTCATGACCAAAAGGCAACAGGGACCACCGTTTTGTGCCGGACTGTGGACGAGGGCGAGGAAGTGCAGGGTGTGCAGGAGGAGCCCGTATAGGACAAGCCTCCCTGTGTCTCGGAGGGAGATGAAGGGTGTCGCGGAATGGCAGCTCATGTTGTGTAGGACCAGCTCCCGAGAAGGATTACGGCGCCTGGGTCTGATGAGTACTTGTAGCTGAGCGGGGGTTTGCTCAACCGTGAGTACTACACAAGTTCGAGCCTCCCCGATACCCGGTGGGGCGGGACAAGGGCCGGCTACTCTCACGACCGGGCTGTCACCCTCCACCGGCTGAGGGGGGCCCGGTCAACGGCAACCAGGTTGCAGAGTCTCAGCAGGTCCCGGTAGAAGCCGGGCATCCCCAGCAGGACAGCACGGCTAATGCCCACCACCAGGGTCGATGTACCTCCTTGAAGGCAGCGACCATGTTGGAAAGATATGTTTATAAGCACTGCTGTACCTCATCCAACGTCCTAAAGATGTTTGAAACAACTAATTTGTGTGATTTCCACAAGAGCTCCGATACACGCACGTCCACTGTGGGAGGGGCGGTATGCAGGAGCGCCATACTGTGGGACGGGTAGTACTGAGGCCACAGATTCTCTATCCCTTTTTCCCTCTCTGTAGATGCTGCCAAACCTGCTGAATGTTCCTTTCAATTTTCGCATCAATAAAAGATCTTGTAGTAGTTAATGCTTTTCACAATTACGCAGTGCAGAAACAGGCCCGTTGGTCCAACTGACCAAAATTCCCTCTCCAAGCATGTCCCATTTGCCCATATTTGATCCATTTCCGTCTGAATCTTTCCTATCCATGTACTTGTCCAAGTATCGTATAAATGTTCTTATAGTACTTGCCTCATCTGCCTCCTATGGCAGCTCATTCCATATACCTACCACCATATCTGTGGAAAAGATGCCCTTCAGGTACCAATTTCATTTATTTGCACTTTCATCTTAAACCTATGCACTCTTGTTCTTGATTCCCCCAATCTGGGTAAGACCCCATCCATTTTCTTTATGCTCTTGTATCTATCCATAAACACACCCCCCAGGCTTCTGCGCTCCGTGAATATAGTGCTCTATAGCTTGCTCAACCTCTCCATATAAATTTTCTCTGCACTCTTTCCAGCTTAATGACATCCTCCCTACAGCAGTGTGAGCAGTACTGAACACAGGACTCCAAGTGTAGCCTCACCAACATCTTACAATCCCAGGGTAATAAACAACGACACACGAGTTACTTTGTCATTGTATTTACTGTGGGTATTTGCGATTCATGTAGAGAGTAGCTCGCCCTTGCTACTGGTGACACCAGGCCACCACTTCCAACACTCAGGAAAACTCTGCCGTGAACTTCCTATGGAATTCCATGATCTTCTCCAGGGTCAGCTTCAGTTTGTCGAGGGGCAGGAGAAAGTTCATTCTAGGAGGAGGAGAAAGAAAATAAGTGGCCAGGGTTTTTACACCAAGGGTGTTGAAGGGTGGCACAGTGCAGCAGCTAAAAGAACAGCCGACTCACTGCGCCAGAGACCCAGGTTCAATCCTGACCTCCGCGGCTGTCTCTGTCGTGTTTGGACATTCTCACTGTGACCGCCTGGATTTCCTTCCACATCACAAAGACGTTCGGGTTTGTAGGTTAATTGGCCTCTGTAAATTACTTATCATGTGTAGGGAGTGGATGAGAAAGTGGGATAACATTGAACTACTGCGAATGGATGATCGATAAAGGGTGTGGACTCAATGGGTCGATGGGCCTGTTTCCACATTGTACCTCAAAACGAAACTGATAATCTCGGGACACACCTCTCCCACCAGTGCCCATTCCACACATTGCAGCCCTCACTCTGCTACAATGCACACACTGACACCCTGAAGGCAGGTCAACACCACACCAGCCATAGTACCTACCAGCTAACAACGTGTGTTACACACACTCCCGGCAGCAAGGGCAGCATGGGTCAGACACATGAGAAACTAATCTTGAAGGGGCACTGTGGGAGGGTGGCACTACGCGTCATGTGGGGTGGGTGGAACTGAGGGAGTGCCGTGCGGCTGGTGAGGATGCGGTACTGAGAGCACTGCAGGAGGGGGATGGTGGTGGTGGTGGAGGAGGAGGTGCACGAGGGGGAAAGATAGGACATGGGCAGACAGAGAGGTGGAATGTTTCAAAGGGATCTGGGATGGGCATGGTTTCCCCAGGCGTAGTGGGAGTCAAAATGTCCCGCCCAAGTCAGTTGGGGGAAATGGATGGAATTCTAGGACATCCAAGGCCGCAGACTACGGCCTAGTCAATGTGGAAGTTGCTGTGACTACTGCGGGTGTGATGGGCATAAGGGCTCGTCTCCTGGCCAAGCGGACATCTGCTTGACATTACCTGAAGTGCCAGGGCCCGTCCTGCAGACCGAAGTCCCCACCGGGAGCCAGTAGGCAGCCTGTATCCATCAGCAGTCGATGGCTGTAGAAAGTATCCAGTCGCAGGTTCATGGCCTGTGGGCACAGGGTCAGAGGTCATACCGGGAGAGGGACAGTCAGAGGTCACGGCGGAACAGTCAGAGTTCACACCACAGCCTCCCCCCTGGGACACTGGGTTTACCTCAGCTGCCTCCCTGGCTCCGTCCGGAAGTTCAATTCGGGGAAAGGCAAACGTCCCACTGTTAATAACCGCACAGCTAATGCCGGGAATGGTATTCAGCATTCCCTCTGTCAGACGTGCCTGTTCAGCCAACATCCTCAGTGATTCCCGCTTTTCCTGTCAAATAAAGCACAGAACACAGGAACAGTACAGCACATGAACAGGCCCTTTGGCCCACAATGTCCAATGTGCTACCAACGCCACTATCGTATCTGCTTCCACCACCAGCCCTGCCACAGCGTTCCAGGCCCACACCACACTAAAAAAGAGCATTCCCTTTAAAATTTGCCCCTCTCACAAAGCTAGTTGTGATATATCTACCCTGGGGAAAAAATATCAAAGACTAGCTTTAAGGTGAGAGATGTTAGTCTTTAAAGCTAAAGCTAGTCTTTGATATTTTTACCATCGGGAAAACCCTGTCAAACTATCTATATGTCTCATAGTTGTACATACTTATATCAGGCCTTCCCTCAACCTTTAACGCTCAAGAGAAGACAATCCAAGCCTGTCCAACCTCTCCCAGCGTCCAAGGGATCTAACACCTCCTAATCCAGGCATAATTCTGATAAATTGCACTCTCTCCAAACCTTATGCATCCTTCCTGCAATGGGACGAGCAGAACTGCACAGAATACTCCTTATGTACCTAACCAAAGTCATGTAATGTTGCACCATGACCTCCTGGCTATAACACTCAATGCCCCGACTAATGAAGGCAAGCATACTGAATGCCTTCTTTCCCGTTATATTTACTTGGGTGGACTTCGACCCCAAAAGGTCTTGATCAGTCCAACAAAACAAACAATTTACCTTAATGCAGTAACAACCAGACATTAACTCCTTGACCTCTTCATTACAAACCACCATAAATTCTCATTATGTCATCAGTGAACCTGAATTAACAATCTGCCTTATTTGTTTCATCCATGGAGTCATACAGCATATCAACAGGCTCTTGGAGCCAACTTGCCCATGCTGACTAACATGCTCCAGGTACACTAGTCTCACCATCCTGTGTTTAGCCATATGCCTGTAAACATGTATGCCTATCCATGTACTGTACATGTCCATTTGTTTTTTAAATAATGTGATCGCACCTGCCTCAACAGGCAGCTCGGTCCATACACCTACCCCCTTGGTATTTAAAAAAAATTGCCTCAAAGTATATTTTCCTCACCTTAAACCTATGTCCTCTGGTTCTTGATTCCCCTACTCTGGGTAAAAGACTATACATTTAGCCAACCTATTCTTCTCAAAACCCTGCTGCAAATTTTTCAACCACCTTCACTATCTACAATACTACCTACATTAGTGTCATCTGCAAACCTACTATCTAGATCATTGATATAGATGTCGAACAGCAATGGGCCCAGCACTGAACTCTGAGGCACACCACTAGTCCCAGGCCTTCCGTCCAAACAGCAACCTTCCACCATCACCCTCTACTTCCTTCTATGAAGCCAATTTGCTATCTCTCCTTGAACAAGCACTGCTGGTGGTCTCTGGATTATCCTGGTAGCTCAGTCGTTGCCTGTGTGTGTGGGCGTAGTCCCTCATTGTCCATGGGGAGGAAGATACTCTGTGTCTCAGACTTGCCTCGGCCACTCGGCTTTCACCTCAGGTACAGAGCTAAGGCTTCTTCCTGCCAGTCCAGTCTTGACCACATAGTGGTGCTGGTGGTCTTGGGTTTGCCCCCCCCCCAGTGGCTCAGTCTTCCTCGAAGCTATGACGGGAACACCTGCACACGGAGGCCCAACACTTCTCTTTCTCTTCCTTCTGTATTCCTTCATCTTTCGTCCTTCTCCCTCCGGTGAGAACGCCTGAGTTTTATGAATAGTAGGCTGACACTCAAGTGGTTAATTAGACCCAGGTGTTACCAATAGCGCTAGGGATTGGACTCTCTGGTCAATCAGCCAGTGATAGGGATTAGAGCGGCCTCGAAGGGAGGGAGCGCAGTCACAACATGTACAGCTTATCCCTCAGATCTCTAGTAACTCTGACCACAGATGTTAGACTCATGGTCTGTCGTTCTCAGGCGTTTCCTTGCATCCCTTCTTAAATAGAGGCCCTCCAGTCTTCTGGCATTTCATCATTTCATATTTAATAATGACCCATAAATCTTGGCCAAGGCACTTGCAATTTCCTCTCTATCTTCCCACAGTGTCCTTAGATATATCTGATCAGGTCCGGGAGATTTGTCTACTTTCATATGTGTACCTTCAGTATCTCCTCTACAGTAATACTGACCGGCCTCAAGACAATTCCTTTGACTGCCACAAGTTCCCCGGTCCTCATGTGATCCACCACGGTAAAGAGGAGAAAAACTCATTGAGGATCTTGCCCATCTCCCGTGGCTCCACACGGAGTTGACAGCTTTGTTTCCTGAGGGGTCCCACTCTCTCTCTGGTTGCCCTTTTTCCCTTTATGTATTTATAGAATTCTTGGGATTATCTGCCAGAGCCATCTCCTGTCCCCTTTTTGCCCTCCTAATTTCACTTTTTAGCATGCTCCACAGTTCCCAAAATTCCTCTTGATCCCAGATGCATGTACCTGCCTCATTTTTTTTTTTTAATTCTTGACCATAGCCTCAATTGATCTTGTCATCCAAGCTTCCTTCTGCCCACCTGCCTTGTCCTGCACTGTAACAGGAACATGCATGCCCTGGACTATTGTCAGCACACTATTAAAACATCACAATTTCCAGATGTACCTCTTCCTCCAAACAACTGGCTCCAATCAACTTGAGCTAGTTGCTGTCTAATACCTTCAAGGTTGGCCTTGTCCCAATTTTGAATGTTAATATGTGGGCACACCCTGTCGCGATCCATTACTATCTTAAACCAAATAATGCAGTGGTCGGTTATCCCAAAAGGCTCATCCATGAACACTTGATCCAATGGCCCCTCCCAATTCCTTAAGATCCCTCCAACAACCCACTTGAATTTGATACTTAGCATTCCACTTTGAAAGAACTCGAGGGCCTGAGCTATAGGTTGAGGTTGGGCAGGCTAGGATTTTATTCCTTGGAATGTACGAGGCAGAGGAGTAATCTTATAGAGCTATATAAAGTCACGAAGAGAGTAGATAGGGTGAATGTCTTTTTCCCAGGGTAGGGAAATCAAGAACCAGAGAGCATAGGTTTACTGTGAGAGGAGAAAGAATTAATAGAAACCTGAGTGGCAACCTTTTCACTCCGTTGCTAGTGGGTATATGTAGGGATCTGCGAGAGGAAGTAGTTGAGGCAGGTACATTAACAACATTTAAAAGATATTCGGACAGGTACATTGATAGAAAAGGTTTATAGGGATATGTGTCAAATGTGGACATGGGACAAGCCCAAAGTGCCAACTTGGCCGACATAGACCAGATGTGCCACAGGGTCTGTTTCTGTGCTGTCTCTCTGTGTCTCTCTGTGACTCTCTGCGCCTCGGACTCACAGCCTGGAAGAGAGGGTAGGACGGGTGTCCAGGTTGTGGTGGACGGGTGGCGACGTCGATGGCGATCTGCGCTGTCACCGAGGCGGGGTCAAAGGCGGCGAGCATCAGTCCGATGTACATCTGCACCGCTGGACTCATGTTCAGCACCTCCATGAAACATCCCCGTGCGCCAGACCTGTGAATGGCCCGAGAGAGACGCATCAGTCTGGTTCCAGACCACACCAAGATTGGCTGGCGTGTGCACTCTGAAGAAGGCTGTCAAGGTTTGCAGCGAGATGTAGATCTGCTACAGAAATGGCAGATGTAGTTTAATCTGAGCCAGTGTGATGTGTTGCACATTAGGAGGTTGAATGTAAGGGGAAAAGATACAATTAATGGCATGATTCGTAATAGCATTGATGAACAGGGGTCCAAGTCCATAACCCCCTGACTGCATATGGTTCGGCTGCACATGGAGCAACGCGGCAGTTCTGATCAACCTCGTTACAGGAAAAATGTAGAGATTTTGATGAGGGTACAGAAGAGGTACATAAGTCATGGGAACAGAATTAGGCCATTCGGCCCAATGAGTCTACTCCGCCATTCAATCATGGCTCTTAAACACATTCTGCTTTCTCCCCTGAACCTTTGAAGATTAGCATTTGCGGAAAGTGAAGATGGCTGTGAAAGATTGCAGCAGGATCTTGCTCGATTGGCCACGTGGCCTGAGGAATGGTTGATGGAAATTAATGCAAAGAAATGTGAGGTGTTGCATTTTGGGAAGTCTAACTTGGGCAGAACCGAAACATTGAATGTTAGGGGTCTGGGGAGTGTTGTAGAGCACAGGGATCTAGCACTGGGATGTCAGGACTTTCATATGAAGAAAGATTGGATAGACTTGGTTTGTACTCGCTAGAATTTAGAAGGTTGAGGGGGGATTTTATTGAAACTTACAAAATTCTTAAGGGGTTGAACAGGCTAGATGCAGGAAGATTGTTCCCGATGTTGGGGAAGTCCAGAACAAGGGGTCACAGTTTAAGGATAAGGGGGAAATCTTTTAGGACCGAGATGAGAAAAACATTTTTCACACAGAGAGTGGTGAATCTCTGGAATTATCTGCCACAGAAGGTAGTTGAGGCCAGTTGATTGGCTATATTTAAGAGGGAGTTAGTTGTGGCCCTTGTGGCTAAAGGGATCAGGGGGTATGGAGAGAAGGCAGGTACAGGATACTGAGTTGGACGATCAGCCATGATCATATTGAATGGCGGTGCAGGCTCGAAGGGCCGAATGACCTACTCCTGCACCTAATTTCTATGTTTCTATGTTTCTATGCATAGTTCCTTGAAGGTGGACACGCAGGGTGTCAAAAAGGCATTCGGAACATTCACCTTCATGAATTAAAATAATTGAGTATAGAATTTGAGGTCAAGTTACAGTTGTATAAGAAGTTGGTGAGGCTGTATTTAGAGTGTTGTTTATAGACAAAGAATCAGTATGTAGAGTCAGTATGGACAGAACTGAGGAATGGTAAGGGTAAAAAGACCCAAATAGGAGTTATTTACTGGCCCCCAAACAGTAGCCTGGATATAGGGTGCAAGTTGAATTAAGAGTTAAAATTGGTATGTAGCAAAGTTAATGTTACAGTGGTTGTGGGAGATTTTAACATGCAGTTAGACTGGAAAAATCAGGTTGGTATTGGACCCCGAGAAAGGGAGTTTGTGGAGTGCCTCCGTGATGGATTCTTAGAGCAGCTTGTACTGGAGCCTACCAGGGAGAAGGCAATTCTGCATTCAGTGTTGTGCAATGAACCATAAGGCAACTCAAGGTAAAGGAGCCATTAGGAGATAGTGACCGTAATATGATGTTTTAATCTACAATTTGAGAGGGAGAAGGGAAAATCGGAAGTGTCAGTATTACAGTTGAGCAAAGGGGACTATGGAGCCATGAGGGAGGAGCTGGCCAAAGTTGACTGGAAAGGTACCCTAGCAGAGATGACAGTGGAACAACAATGGCAGGTATTTCTGGGAATAATACAGAAGGTGCAGGTTCAGGTCATGCCAAAGAGGAAGAAAGATTCTAAGGAGAGTAAGAGGCGACCGTGGCTCACAAGGGAAGTCAAGGACAGTATCAAAATAAAATAGAAGAAGAACAACGTAGCAAAGATGAGCAGGAAGCCAGAGGATTGGGAAACTTTTAAAGACCAACTGAAGATAACTAAAAAGGCAATACGGGGAGAAAAGATGAGGTACTAAGGTAAACTAGCCAAGAGTATAAAGGAGGATGGTAAAAGTTTCATAAGGTATGTGAAGAGGAAAAAAATAGTTAAGACCAAAGTTGGACTCTTGAAGACTGAAACAGGTGAATTTATTATGGGGAACAATTTGAATAGGTGCTTTGGATCTGTCTTCACCAACGAAGGCACAAACAATCTCCCAGATGTACTGGTGGCCAGAGGATCTGGGGTGATGGAGGAACTGAAGAAAATTCACATTAGGCAGGAAATGGTGTTGGGAAGACTGATGGGACAGAAGGCTGATAAATCCCCAGGACCTGATGGTTTGCACCCCAGGGAACTTAAGGAAGTGACTCTAGAAATCGTGGATGCATTGGTGATCTTTTTCCAATGTTCTATAGAATCAGGATCAGCTCCTGTGGATTGGAGGGTAGCTAACGTTATCCCACTTTTTAAGAAAGGCAGGAGAGAGAAAGCAGGGAATTATAGACCAGTTAACCTGGCATCGTTGGTGAGGAAGATGCTGGAGTCAAATATAAAAGATGAAATAGCAGCACATTTGGATAGCAGTAACAGGATTTACGTAGGGGAAATCGTGCTTGACCAACCTTCTGGAATTTTTTGAGGATGTAACTAGGAAAATGGACAAGGGAGAGCCAGTGGATGTAGTGTACCTCGACTTTCAGAAAGCATTTGGACATGTATAGAAAATTGGTTGGCAGACAGGGAACAAAGAGTAGGGATTAACGGGTCCCTTTCAGAATGGCAGGCAGTGGCTAGTGGAGTACCACAAGGCTCGTTGCTGGGACCACAACTATTTACAATATACATTAATGATTTAGGTGAAGGGATTAAAGGTAACATTAGCAAATTTGCAGATAACACAAAACTGGTTGGCAGTGTGAACTGTGAGGAGGATGCTAATAGAATGCTGGGTGACTTGGACAGGTTGGGTGAGTGGGCAGATGCATGGCAGATGAAGTCCAATGTGGATAAATGTGAGGTTATCCACTTTGGTGGCAAGAACAGCAAGGCAGATTATTATCTGAATGGTGTCAAGTTAGGTAAAAGGGGAAGTACAACGAGATCTCGGGGTTCTTGTTCGTCAGTCACTGAAAGTAAGCATGCAGGTACAGCAGGCGGTGAAGAAAGCTAATGGCATGTTGGCCTTCATAAAAAGAGTTGAGTATTGGAGCAAAGAGGTCCTTCTACAATGGCAGGACTGTCATATGTTGATAGAAGGCAGTGGAAGCCAATTCTCTGGATGCTTTTAAGAGAGAGTTTGATAGAGCTCTCACAGATAGCGGAGTCGAGGGATATGGGAAGAAGGCAGGAACGGGGTACTGATTGTGGATGATCAGCCATGATCACAGAGAATGGCGTTGCTGGCTCGAAGCGCCGAATGGCCTTCTCCTGGTTTGGCCTTCTATTGTTTGTTGTCTATTGTTTATTGTGTTCAGTTCTGGGCACCACGTTGTAGGAAAAATTATGTCAAGCTGGAAAGGGTATAGAGAAGATTTACCTGGACATGATGGTCTGAGCAATAGGAAGAGGTTGGGTAAGCTCGTACTCTATTCCTTGGAGCACAGGAGATGAGGGATGATCATATAAAAGTGTATAACATCATGAGGAATAGATCGGGTAGATGCACTGAGTCTCTTGCCCAGAGTAGGTGAATCAAGGACCAGTGGACTTAGGTTTAAAGTGAAGGGGAAAAGATTTAGTGGGTATCTGAGGGTAGCTTTTTCACACATAGGGCGGTGGGTGTATGGAACAAGCTGCCAGAGGAGGTAGTTGAGGCTGGGACTAGCCCAAGGTTTAAGAAACAGACAATTACATGGATAGGACAGGTTTGGATGGATATGGACCAAACCCAGGCAGGTTGCACTAGTGTAGCTGGGGCATGGCTGGTGTGGGCAAGTTGGGCTGAAGGGCCCTGTTTCCACACTGTATCACTGTGACTCTATAACTAAAATGCAGATTTTCATAATGATGTCAGTTGGAAGTTTGGAACTACTTCCTAGTTTACGGCAGCACCGTTCTGTAGTCTGATAACAGTGGAAAGAAGCTGTTCCTGAATTTAGTTGTATGTGCTTTCACGTTTCTGAGCAGAGAAGAGGGAATGACTGGGGTGTGACTGGTCCTTGATTATGTTGGCTGCTTTCCTGAGGCAGCGTGAAGTGTAGATGGAGTCAATTGGGGGAGGTGGGGTGGTTGGCCTATGTGGTGGACTGGACTACATCCACAACTCTATCCTAATGTGGCCTTGTGCAGAGCTATGGCTGAACCACGATGGGATGGAATGTGTCTTGTGTTCACCAGAATAACACTGCCATTCTCACGTCACTGAGCACAGGAAGAGAACAGTGTCACTTACTCCCCAATGTGTCCCCTGGACACGGAGTTAAAGGACACTAACTCCAGCACACCCGAGTACTTGGGACCCATTTCGGACAGAACCTTCTTGAAGGTTTGCAGCTGGCAGCTGCCACTGTAGATATCAGATGGGTGACCCTGGGGAAGAGAAACATCAGCAACAAAGAGCACAACACCAGTTAAGGCTGAGAAAGCAATGGAAACTCCTACTGAGGGTGAACAAAAACATTGTGAATCTACGAATACATCACCAAGCAGCCTGGCTCTCAATGGGGGAAAAGTCTGGGTTCTTTGGGCAGTAATAGGGAGGGTACATTGGGGTGATGTGGTAGATGGAATATGTCCAGGTGTCGAGCTGCACCATTGTGTTTGTGATTGAGGTTGGATTCATCAGAGCTTGGGAAGAAGGGGCAGAGTGGGTGTTAGTGAGGAGCAGCACAGGCTAGGAGTGGAGAATGATGGGCTTGGGTGATGGTGAAGGCGACGTCACATGGGACACTTACCTTGATTACATGACCACTTATATTAATGGTCACTCTTGAGAATGAGGTATGTGTACATGCACGTGTGTACATGTTTGTATGAACCTTATGTATTTGTGTGTGTGTGTTTATGTTATTGCAGACATATTTGTGAACACATCCTAACTCTCCGTTGGACGTGCAGATGAGTCACCTTCTTGAATCATTCCTGCCGTCCTTCTGGTGAAGGAGCTTCTTTGTTGGTGGTGTTGAGGGAGTTTGGGGATTTAGAACCAGCAATGATGCAGGAACGCATGATTTGGAGGGGAACCTCCATTATTTGGTGATGCTCGCCGGACCCCTGCTGTCCTTGTCCTCTGTGCGGGTGAGGTTTGGTTGGGGCCGCCAGCGTAACCTAGGTGAGTAACTGAGGTATGTTCTGTAGACAATGTACACTGCATTGACTGTGCACTGGTGGTAGGGGGAGGTGGTGTTAAGGAGGGGGGGGGGGGGTGGGGGGAGGGGGATGGGGAGCTGATTGCACCCTGACTCCAGTCTGCAAAGACTGGACCCATCTCCAACCATTCCTCCCCAATCACCACTTACAGCCTGACTCCAGTCTGCAAAGACTGGGCCCTTGTCTACTACCCACCCCCTCCTTGCTGCCTAACATCAGTCTGGCCACTTCTCCACCTCCAACAATAGCAATTGAGGAGGTGGAAAAGCTATTCAGGAGACAGTAAAGCCAGAAATCTCCAGGACCAGACAATGTTTCCCCCTCAACCCTCAAGCTCTGTGCCGAACAACTGGCACCAGTCTACACAGACATTTGCAACCAGTCCCTGCAAACCTGCACTGTCCCTGCCTGCTTCAAAGTCTCCACTATTGTTCCCGTACCCAAAAAGGCAAGGATTACTGGTCTTAAAGACTACCTCTTTCACACTTACCTCTGTAATTATGAAGACCTCTGAAAAGCTTGTGCTGGCCCACCTGAAAAATATCACAAACCCCCTGCTGGACCCTCTGCATTTTGCATACTGGGCAAATAGATCAGTGGATGACGCAGTCAGCCTAGGCCTGCACTTCAACCTTTAGCACCTAGACTGCCTGCGGACCTATGCGAGGATATTGTTTGTGGATTTTAGCTCTGCATTCAACACCATTGTGCCAGAGCTACTACATTCCAAACTCTCTCTGTTGACTGTGCCTGAACCCCTCTGTCAGCGGATCATCAATTTCCTGACAAACTGGAAGCAGCATGTGAGGCTGAGAAAGCACATCTCAGACCTACAGACCCACAGCATAGGAGCATCGCAAGGCTGCGTACTCTCTCCTCTCCTTTACTCTCTCTACACCAACGACTGCACCTCCACCGACTCCTTTATCAAGCTTCTCAAGTTTGCAGACGACACAACCCTGATTGGACTGATCCAGGATGGGGAGGAATCTTCCTACAGACAGGAAGTGTCACCGCTGGCATCCTGGTGCCATCGCAACAACCTGGAGCTCAATGCCCTTAATACGGTGGAATTGATTGTAGACTTTAGGAGAGCTCCCCCTCCCCTCACCCCACTCACCATCAACAACACCACAGTCACATCTGTGCAGTCATTTAAGTTCCTTGGAACCTTCATCTCGAGGGACCTTAAGTGGGTGGCTACCATCGACTCCACAGTCAAAAAGGTACAACAGAGGATGTACTTCCTGCAGCAGCTGAGGAAGCACAATCTGCCACAGACAATGATGGTCCAGTTTTATACTGCCATCATAGTCTGCCTTCACCTTCTCCATCATGGTCTGGTTTGGCTCAGCCACCAAGCATGACATCCGGAGGCTGCAGCACATCATTCGATCAGCCGAGAAGGTTTATGACTGTAACCTTTCCCCCATCGACGAACTGTACACTGCAAGGGCCAGGAAGAGAGTGGGTAAGATCATCTCTGACACCCCTCACCCTGGCCACAAACTCTTTGAATCACTTCCCTCTGGAAGGCGACTCCAGACTGTCTGCCAAAGCTGCCACAGCCAGACATAAAAACAGCTTTTTTCCACGAGCAGTAGCTCTACTCAATAACCTAAAGTCTGTAGCCTCCTTATGCTCTGGTATCTTATTTCATTCTTACCATGTTTAAATTATAATGTTTTATTTTTAATTGTGTACTATATATTGTGTTGTTACTTGTGAGCGAAGCACCAAGGCAAATTCCTTGTATGCTAATAAAATGTATTCAATTCAATTCAAAAATGTATTCAATTCAATTCTATTGCTCATGATTTTCTACACCTCTATAAGATAATCCCTCGTCCTCCTGTGATACCGATGGGAAGGGAGCTGCAGGACATGTGAAGTTGGGATGGGCATGTAGGGATGGGCGGATTGGCTTGTGTTGGCTTGTGTTGGATAGATTGGGTGTGTTGTGCATGGTCTGTGGGCATTGACTTGTATCAGTTCAGCGCAACACCCTGTGAAACTTGCAAACATTCCAACCAGCCAGTCACCACCTGCTTACCTCTTTGGCTAATATGAGCAGCCCCTCATCCATAGCGAATCGGATTACCTGTTCCATGCACCGCCTGCTCATCACATGACCTGTCAGGGAGCAATGGGGAGAGGTAGAGGGAGTTTGCTGACCATGGCGGGGATAAATCAAGAGGCAGAAGAGGGCGATCTGACATGGATAATGTGGGTGGGGGCATCGGGATGGGAGGGGAACACTAAAAACATATCCAGCTTTGAGCAACAGAAAGTGGGGTTTACAGGAGCCCTTTTGGAGCTCGGGGGAACAGGGCCCCTGATTCAGACAGAGGGGCCGACTTCTTGTGAGAAAAAGCCCCCTGAGGTGGGGGGGATGGGGTGGTGAACTTGTGTGTGTGTGTTGGGCTAATCTTTTCCCAGTGTGTGTGGAGTCACTGAGTCCAAGAGGTCAGTGGGTTCCTGAGCATTTTGGGAATTGAGGAATCTCGGGATGAGGCAGGAATGAGGTGGTGCAAGTGGACAGGCTGATGAAGAAGGTTTTTGGCAAGTCTTGCGTTCCTTGGGAAGGGGAATGATACATCGTGATACGCTGTACAAGTCGTTGGTGAGACCAAAAGTGTGTAATTTTGCTCGCTCAGCTACAGGAAGGATATCATCAATTTGGAAAGGATGCAGAAGAGATTCATCAGGATGTTACCTGGGCTTGCTACAAGGAGAGGTTGGATAGGCCGGGACTTTTATCTTCCGCGCATAGGAGGCTGTGTGATGACCTTATTGAGGTGTACAAGATGATGAGGGGCATGGATAAAGTGAATGTCACTGTCTTTTTCCCCAGAAGAGAAGATTTCTAGGGGGCACATGCTTAATGTGAGAGGGAAGAGATTAAAGAGGAAGTCTGTATCTGGAGTGAGCTGCCAGAGGAAGCTACAGAAGTGGATACATTTATGATTTTAAAAGACGTAGACTAAGTGGGACCCGTTGGGTCCCAGTCACACGGGAGGCCTGGTCCCCCAATGCAACCCATCCCCCAACGCAATATTCCACCACTCACCCATAGCCTCTAACTGAGCAAATGCAGCTCATTTCCCCATCACTCCCTCCCCCTCCTCTTCATGTGTGGGCGGGGAGGATCGGAGAGGAGGGAAGTGGGGTGTACGGTGGGAGGGGAG